>NC_056734.1:476874543-476969543 GCF_019279795.1 Protopterus annectens
CGCAAGAAATGGGGAACAAAGAATGTGCCTCAGTTTAGAAGAAAATTATCTAAGAGAAGAGTTACTTGATTAAAAAAGATCAACAGACATATTTAAGATCAATAAAAAAATAGACTACAGAAGGTCAATGAAACCCTAAAGGTTAGAAGTCTGATAAAACAAATAACACAGTAATTAGGACTGCCCATAGAGATGCATGCAATATAACAGAAGTAAATAGGATATATTACTGCGCAGTTAAATTAATAACAGATAACGTCTTACCAAAAGAACACGGGGTAGTAAGGGAAAGGAAGGGGAGAAATTGAATGCCATCATGGAAGCATCGAACAGAGAAAACTATAAAGCAATTAAGACAAGAAGTGTCACTATTAGAAGAGTATAGAAGAGGGAATAGATCAACAAAAATACTCAGAAAGATAGACGTGATCAAAGAAACATGCAGTATTATAATAGATCAGGATCTATGATGCACTATTGCAAATAATAAACTAAAAATTTCTGCACAGGCTGAAAAACTTAGAAGATATGTAGATAAATATAAAGTACAAAATAAGCAATTTATTGATGACCCAAAAAAGTTTTATAGAGAGTTGGGAAACAAGACAAAAGGAACTAAAACACCACCAATAAAAGAAGAAAATGATACATTTTGGAGAAATGTCTGTGAAGATCCTGTGGACCATAACAAAGGTGCTATATGGATAGAAGAAGTAAAAGAAAGAATAAGAAGTTCAAATGTATAGGATATGAAATGGGATGAAGTAATGGCCAGAGAGATTGAAACAAAGTTAAGAAAAGTTCTCTAGAGCGAAACTTGGTTGGTTCCTAAATGGAAAACCCAGGCAGTATCTAACTTCTCACTAAAAGTAACATCTTTGCATGAAGATTTAGCAATGAGTAAGAACTATTTATATACGCACCCTGAACAGATACCAGCCTGGCTAACAACAGGAAAACCAATGCTTCTAATTAAGAGCAAACTTGCAAGCTATCCTAAAAATTATAGACCAGTAACTTGCCTTCCAATGATGTACAAACTATACACTGAAATTGATGCCGACAGAGTTTATAC
This sequence comes from Protopterus annectens, assembly GCF_019279795.1. Classification (NCBI taxonomy): domain Eukaryota; kingdom Metazoa; phylum Chordata; order Ceratodontiformes; family Protopteridae; genus Protopterus; species Protopterus annectens. The sequence continues at coordinate 476,875,619 of NC_056734.1, forward strand.
TAATTTAGAAGTAAACACAATTATGACAATGGAACAAACATGTAATAAAAGAAAGCCACATGGAACGAAGGATCACTTGTTGTTAAATAAAGTCATAAAGAAGAACTGCAAAAAGGGGAATAATCTAAGTATGGCATGGATAGACAGCAAAAAAGCATTTGACAGTATCCCACATTCATGGATAAAAGAGTGCTTAAAAATGTATAAAATAAACCCTACACTGATTGATAACATTATAGCGATCATGAAACAGTGGCAACCTATTTTGCAGTTAAGCCATGATAAAGGACAAAATATTATTCCTGGATAAAAATCCAAAGTGGAATATTCCAGGGTGACTCTGCCACTGCTACTCTTTTGTCTTGCTCTTAACCCATTAAGCTGTCTACTTAACAGATTAGGTCATGGCTACCAGCTGGTCTCCAGAAAACAACAAAGTGTAAAGACTTTTCATGTTCTTTTTTGTAGATTATTCAGAACTGTATAGTTCATGAGATGAGGAACTGAATGCACAACTGCAAGTGGTCAAAACTTTTTCAGATGCTATAAGAATGTAATTTGGTCTTGATAAATGTGCAAAAGCAACCTGTAAAGCAGGAAAGCTGCAGCACCAAGAAAACATGTTTAGGACAAGAATGTGAAATAAAAGAACTTGAGCAAGAGGGAGTGTATAAATATTTGGGAACTGATGAAGGATCATCAATAAAACACTAACAAATGCAAATAAACTCAGTAAGGAATATTTTAGAAGACTTAAATTAATATTGAAAACAGCATTGGCATCTAGAAATAAAGTCCAAGCTATAAACCAATTTGCTCTTCCTGTCCTATCTCACAGTTTTGGAGTGACTGACTTGCCCCAAAAGGTGCTAGATAGGTTGGACAGGAGAACAAAAAGGATGCTTCATGCTCATCAAATGATTTATAAAAATCTGTGCATACCAAGATTATATATTCCCCGTTCTGAAGGAGGTATGGGCCTCCTCAAAATTGATTACATGTATAGATCTGTAATCATGGGACTGCATACATATTTGCTGACCTCACAAGATCCAAATGAAATAAAAGTTTTGAAGCATGAGCAGAATAAGTCTAAGATGATTTCTCTGCTTAGTTAAGCAGAAGCATATCGGTGTCAAGTGAGAATGGAAATCAAACCAGAAGTAGATAAAAATCAGACAGCAAATAAATGTGCTAAAAATAAAAGAAAGAATATAAGGTGAAGCATCAGATGAGAAGACAAGAAATGTGAAAAGTGTGTAAGTGTAGTTACAAATATCGAAAACTCTTGGAACAACCTCATGTTGATCAGGATCAAACACAGAAATTGTTAAGGAGAGATGAATTTAAACCAAAAGACAAAAGGTTAATATTGGTGGCCCAAGATAGTGGACTATGTACATGTTGATTTACAAAGTACATTGAACATGTGGGAGAAACAGACAAATGTAGGTTTGTAAAACAGAATTGGAAACAGTCACACATCTTGCTGTTGTGATATACTAATGGCAGAAGGAGTGTATACTGAAAAGCATAAAAATGTGGCAAGATTGTTGCATTGAGGATTGTGCAAATATTATAATATTGAAGTAGTTGGAAAACACTGGAAACATGAGCCACAAAGCATTACAGAAAATAATGAAGTTTATATCACATGGGATCACCCATTACCAACAGTCTGAAAAATAGACAGGAGAAAACAGATATAGTAGTTCAAGAATGAAAGACAAAAGCAGCATTAATCATTAAAATTGCTACACCCAGTGAGTATAGTGTCTTACGTACAGAGAGAGAGAGACACAAAGTTATAAAATACCAGGATTTGCAGGTAGAAATGAGGGCAATGTGGAAGAAGGATACCCAGACAGTTCCAATAATAGTATGAGCAATGGGTCTTATAAAAAAAAGAATTTACAGTCACACTTCGATATGTTACCAATGCATGTAACTCCATACGAATTGCAGAAGGAATCATTACTGAGCACCTTACGGGTGCTGTGAAGAGCACTTCTGACTGACATCAAAGACTGAAACAACACTAATTTCATGAACTTTATTCATACTTTCACTTAGAAATGTGGTCCATTTCTGCCATGGTATTAGAAACCCAAAAGACTTGGAGAAATTAAAAGGGAAAAACTATACACATATACAGAGAGAGAGAGATATAGAGACGAATAGATATATATATGTTCATATGTGTGTACTAGGCTAATGACCAAAAGGTTCTTTTTAAGCCTAATCATGCATCCCAAATCTCTGAAAAGTTCTGCCACCCATGATAAATGCAAGCAGGGGCTTTGGAGATGAAACATTTCCAAGCAGGGGCCTGGGAGATGAACCATTTACAGGTTGCCTATGTTCATTAGAGACATAGGTGACAAACCAGGGATGAAGTTCCTGTTCCTCAACCAATTGTCCAAGTTGCACTAGAATTTGGTTAAGGAGGAACTCTGTTTCACAGGAACAGGAAGCTTGTTCCAAAGAAGGGGGTAGTGTCTGGGATACATACCTATCTCTCCAGCAGGTCCTATTTATATCACAGGCAAGGTTTAAGGTTTAGGTCTTTTAGAATAGGTAATTCTGGTGCTGATTGTTTTTCAGATATGCTGGTTGATCCTCCAGTAGCATATGCTTGTTTCAAAGATTAAGCCATGCAAGTCTTAGTGCACACTTATATGCTACAGTGAAACTGTGAATGGCTCTAAAATCAGTTATGGTTGCTTTGATCTCTCCACTGTTACTTGGATAGCTGTGGTAATTCTAGAGCTAATACATGCTGATGATGACCTCCGGGGATGTGTACATTTATCAGACCAAAACCAATCCAGGTCTCGGCCCGGCAGCCTTGGTGACTCTAGATAAACTCGAGCTGATTGCATGCCCTCGTGGTGGCAATGCGACATTCAAATGTCTGCCATATCAACTCTAATGGTACTATCTGTGCCTTTCATGGTAACCACAGGTAACGGGGAATCAGAGTTTGATTCTGGAGAGGGAGTCTGAGAAATGGCTACCACATCCAAGGTAGGCAGCAGCCACACAAATTACCCACTCCCAAATCGGGGAGATAGTGATGAAAAATAACAATACAGGACTCTTTTGAGGCCCTGTAATTGGAATGAGTACAATTTAAATACTTTAATGAATATCTATTGGAAGGCAAGTCTGGTGCCAGCACCCATGGTAATTCCAGCTCCAATAACATATATTAAAGTTGCTGCAGTTAAAAAGTTCAAAGTTGGATCTTGGGATCAGGCTGGTGGTCTTCCGTGAGGTGAGCTACCTCCTGTCCCAGCCACTGCCTCTTGGTGCTCCCTCAATGCTCTTAACTGAGTGTACCAGGGATTCAAAGGTTTTACTTTGAGAAAAATTGGAGTGTTCAAAGCAGGCCGGTCACCTGAATACTTAAGCAAGGAATAATAGAATAGGACTCCGGTTCTATTTTGTTGGTTTTCGGAACTGGGGCCATGATTAAGAAGGATGGCCATGGGCATTCGTATTGTGCCACTAGAGGTGAAATTCTTGGACCAGTAATAGACGAATGAAAGTGAAAGCCTTTGCCAAGAATGTTTTCATTGATCAAGAATGAAAGTCGGTGGTTCAAAGACGATCAGATACCATCGTAGTTCTGACTGTAAACAATGCTGACTAGCGATTCGGTGGCATTATTCCCATGACCTGCAGGGGAGCTTCTGGGAAACCAAAGTCTTTGGGTTCTTGGGGAAGTATGGTTGCAAAGCTGAAACATAAAGGAACTGACAGAAGGGCACCACCAGGATTGGAGCTTGCAGCTTAATTTGACGGGAAACCTCACCCAGCCCAGACATGGATAGGACTGACAGATCGATAGCTATTTATTGATTCTGTGGGTGGTAGTGTATGACCATTCTTAGTTGGTAGAGCAATTTGTCTGGTTAATTCCAATAATGAACAAGACTCCACCATGCTAACCAGTTATGCGGCCCCATGCAGTCATCTCCAACTTCTTAGAGGGACAAATGGCTTTCAGCCACATGAGATTGAGCAAATAACAGGTCTGTGATGCCCTTAGATGTCCAGGGCCACACACGTGCTACACTGAAGGATCAGCATGTGTCTACCCTTGGCCAACAGGTCCTGGTAATCTGATGAACCTCATTTGTGATAGGGATCAGAGATTGCAATTATTTCACACGAACGAGGAATTCCCAGTAAGTGCGGGTCACCGCCCATCGCTACTACAGATTGGATGGTTTAGTGAGGTCCTTGGATTAGCCCAGCTGGAGTCAGTCATGGCCCTGGCGGTGTGCTGAGGAGATGATCAAACTTGACTACCTAGAGGAAGTAAAAATTGTAACAACATTTTCGTAGGTGAACCTGTGGAAGGATCATTAATGCTGAGGGTCCCAGGATGGTGCCATCCCTGGGTACCGTCTCTCCTCCTCTGCCACCCTGACCCTCTCTGTCTCTCTCTCTCTCTCTTTCACTCCTCTCTCTCCACGCACCCTGGGGGAGGCTAGCAGGACCAAGCCCGTGACTCCCTGGGGAGGGAGCGAGAGGAGGGACAGCGTCTGTCTCCCTCGCCTCCCGGTGGTGGGAGGGAGGGGGTCCTGTCCGCATGGCGGGAAGTGCGGGTGCTCTTCCACTGCCCCCAATGGGATGGTCATGAAGGGGGCGCCCAACTAAGCAGTGTGGTCCCCCATGCACCCCCCGAGGTGACCAGCTCTCCATGTGGGAGGAGAAGGGGGTTGCACACTGGTGTCCTTTCCCTCGACGGCAGTCACAGGTACCTGTGGAGAACACTCTGCTCCCCACAGGCCATTGGCTCGAAGACCCAGAAGGTCATTGTTTTGGCCGCATGCAGGCTGCCGTGGGAATTCCTGTTGTCCCATGGCACGGGGCCAGTAACCCCGTTCTGGGTGCCCACAACAACACTCGTGAAACCTTGCACACTCATCAGTGGTGTGATACCGTGCAGGCAGCAGTGCCCCCGGCGACTGAAAAGAGAATAGTATGACTCTGAGCAGTGGATCACTGGGCTCATGCATTGATGAAGAATGTAGCTAGCTGTGAGAACTAATGTGAATTGCAGGACATATTGATCAACAATACTTAGAATGCACTTTGCCGCACCGGGTTACACCCGGGGCTACACCTGTCTGAGGGTTCTTGTGCCTTCTATCACCCCCGGGGATGTCCCGGCCTTTTCAAGGATGTGGCCAGGGAGTTGAAGGAGCCTGCCACAGGTGAGACACGGACAGAGAAGAGTCCCCACCATCCCGAGCTGGGAAAAACCCATTCAAGGCCAGGAGGGCACAGACATGGGTTCGGCCCACCCCGCCCCAGAGGCTGTCAGTGGTAGAGCCATTTGGCTGCCCTCCCAGGGCAAGGCCCAATGTCTGCCCGCCCAGTTTCAGTGTGCCGGGGCTGCATAGGGCCTCCTCTGCCACCCAGAGTTTGGCAGTGGGGAGCGGGTGCAAGGGCCGGGAGAGGGGGTTGTCACATTTGTCTGCCCATCCCCACAGCCCCCACCCACCCACTGCGACCAAGCTCGGAACGTGACCTTAGATCAGACTTGGCAACCTGCCGAATTTAAGCATATTACTAAGTGAAGGAAAGAAACTAACCAGGATTCTCTCAGTAACGGCGAGTGAAGAGGGAAGAGCCCAGCACTGAATCCCCACCCAGGCATCGGGCACAGGGAAGTGTGGCATACAGAAGTCCATCTCCCAGGCACTACCCAGGGAGCTCAAGTCCTTGTTATTAAGGCTCAGCCTGCGGATGGTGTGAGGCCGGTGGTGGCCCTCGTCTCATCGCGATCAGGTCTTCCCACAGTTGGGTTGCTTGTTAATGCAGCCAAAAGTGGGTGGTAAACTTCATTTAAGCCTAAACACTGGCATGAGACTGATAGTGGACAAGTATTGTAAGGGAAAGTTGAAAAGAACTTTGAAGAGAGAGTTCAAGAAGGCATGAAACTGTTAAGAGGTAAACGGGTGGGGTCCATGCAATCTGCCCGGAGGATTCAACTCAGTGGCTACATCACCTCCCCGGGTGAGGCAGATTCCCCCTCCTCCTCCAGGGGGTGGGGACCATCCTCAGGCACACCGGCCATGGTTGTATGCACTTCCTCCACAGTGGCATGCCACAACTGGCTCTGGGCTAGCTGGGAAGGCCTCATGGAAGGTGGAACCCTCCTCGAAGGGGAGAGTTACAGCTCGTGGCATCAACCTTTGCTGTGCCCTGGGGTCATGGGAGACAACCGCTGCTGCACCCACCTCCACCCTCGTGGCAGGAGCCAGGGCCCCTGGCTCCCGGTGGGACTGTTGACTGATCCGGACTGTCCTCAGTGTGGCCCGACTGCTTCCCACCACCGGGCCGGTGGGCTTACCTTGGGTGACCCACCCATCCTGTCTTGAAATATGGGACCAAGGAGTCTAACAGATGCAGGAGTCTAAGGGTGGGCAGGAGACCCCACAGCACACTGAAAGTGAGGTCCAGCATGCACCAGCTGTGGCAGGATCCCCTTGCCCCATGTGGGGCATGTACTGCCAGCCTGTCTCACCCATCTTGTCAGGGAGGTGGAGTGTGAGCATACCGGGTGGGACCTGAAAGATGGTGAACTATGCCTGGGCAGTGCAAAGCCAGAAGAAACTCTGGTGGAGGTCCGTAGTGGTCTTGACATGTAAATTGGTCATCTGACCTGGGTATAGAAGCGAAAGACTATTTGAACCATCTAGTAGCTGGCTCCCTCTGAAGTTTCCCTCAGGATAGCTGGCACTTGGTGAATGCAGTTTTATCTGGTAAAGCAAATGATTAGAGATCTTGGGGGTGAAATTATCTCAACCTATTCTCAAACTTTAAATAGGTAAGAAGCCCGACTTGCTGGCTTGGAGCCAGGTGTGGAATGCGAGCGCCCAGTGGGCCACTTTTGGTAAGCAGAACTGGCACTGTAGAATGAACCGAATGCCGGGTTAAGGCGCTTGATGGTGACGCTCATCAGACCCCAGAAAAGGTGTTGGCTGATATAAACAGCAGGATGGTAGCCATGGAAGTTGGAATCTGCTAAGGAGTATGTAACAACTCATCTGCTGAATCAATTAGCCCTGGAAATGGATGGGACTGGAGCTGGGAGCTGGGGGGGGGGCTATGTCACAATGAGGAGAAGGGCCACCACGGTGGCACTGAGGCCCAGGGTGAGGGCCTGAGTGAAGCTTCCACTGGTGCAGATCTTGGTGGTGGTAGAAAATATTCAAATAAGAGCTTTGAAGGGCAAAGTGGAGAAGGGTTCCATCTGAACAGCAGTTGAACATGGGTCAGTCTGTCCTGAAAGATAGGTGAGGGCCATTCCGAAGGGATGGGGTGATGGCCTCAGTTGACCTTGGCCGATCGAAAGGGAGTCGGGTTCAGATCCTTGAATCCGGAGCGGTGGAGATGGGTGCCTCATGGTGTCCAATGCAGTAATACAAACAATCCAAGAGAAGCCATTAGGGGCCCCTGGGGAGAGTTCTCTTTTCTTTTTAATGGGCAGGGCACCTTGGAATGGGTTTGCCCTGAGAGAGGGCCCGTGCACTGGTAAGCGTCATGGTTCTTGTTACGTAAGGTGAGCTCTCACCCACCCTTGAAAATCTGGGGGAGAGGGTGTAAGTCTAGTGTCGGGCCGTACCCATATCCATCTCCAAGGTGAACATGGCATGGTAGAACAATGCAGGTAAGGGAAGTCGGCAAACCAGATCTGTAACTTTGGGATAAGAACTGGCTCTAAGGGCTGGGTCGGTCAGGCTCGGGCATGAAGCGGGGTTGGGCATCTGCCATGGCTGGATGAGGCATCACCCCCTCACCGCTCTCCCCCCTCCCTGGGTGGCTGGGTAGATGGTGGCGGCAACTCTGGATGTGCACCGGGCCCTTCCTCTGGACCACCCCAACTGTGGCGGGTGCAGGTCCTGACTGGCATCCAGCATTGTTCAGCAGCTAGCAGTTGACTTAGAACTGGTGCGGACCCGAGAATTTGACTATTTAATTAAAACAAAGCATCGCGAATGCCCGAGATGGGTGCTGATGCAATGTGATTTTTGCCCAGTACTCTGAATGTCAAAGTGAAGAAATTCAATGACACGCAGGTAAACAACGGGAGTAAAAAGGCCCGAGATGGGTGTTAATGCAATGTGATTTTTGCCCAGTGCTTTGACTGTCAAAGAGAAGAAATTCAATGACACACAGGTAAACAACGGGAGTAAAAAAAAAAAAACACAGAAAAAGCAAAAAACACCAACTGCAGAAGTATTAAACATTTTTGGAGTTTATGCTTCTGCAGTTGGCTTTTTCTGTGGGTTTTTTATTTTATTTTTTATCTGTTGTTTAGTAAACAGCGGGAGTAACTATGACTCTCTTAAGGTAGCTAAATGCCTCATCATCTAATTAGTGATATGCATGAATGAATGAACGAGATTCCCACTCTCCCTACCTACTATCTAGTGAAACCACAAAAAGGGAATGTGCTTTGCAGAATCAGTGGGGAAAGAAGGCCCTGTTGAGCTTAACTCTAGTCTGGCACTGTGAAGAAACATGAGAGGTGTAGAATAAGTGGGAGGCCATAGCTGCCAGTGAAATACCACTACTCATCATTTTTTCTCTTACCGGGTGAGGCACAGGGCTCTCGCTTCTGGCTCCCAGTGCCCGGGTGTCTGAGCACAACCCACTCTGGGGGCAGTGTCGGGTGGGGAGTTTGACTGGGGCAGTACACCTGTTAAAGAATAATGCAGGTGTCCTACGGTGAGCTCAGGGTGGACAGAAACCTCCCATTGAGCAGAAGGGCAAAAGCTTGCTTGATCTTGATTTTCCATATGAATACAGACTGTGATAGTGGACCCTCATGATCCTTGTGGCTTTTTGGTTTTAAGCAGGAGGTGTCAGAAAAGTTACCACAGGGATATCTGGCTTGTGGTGGCCAAGCGTTCATAGCGACGTTGCTTTTTGATCCTTTGATATTGGCTCTTCCTGTCATTGTGAAGCAGAATTTAACAAGAGTTGGATTGTTCACCCACTAATAAGGAATGTGAGCTGGGTTTAGACCGTCATGAGACAGGTTGTTTGTACCCTACTGATGATGTGTTGTTATGATAGTAATCCTGCTCAGTATGAGAGGAACTGCAGGTTCAGACATTTGGTGTATGTGTTTGGCTAAGGAGCCAATGGTGTGAAGCTACCATCTGTGGGATTATGACTGCTTCTAAGTCAGAATCCCGCCTAAACGTAAAGATACTGCAGCATCACGGATCTCCAGTTGGCCAGGGATAGCAGGCCACAAGGTTGTCGAGGAGCGGCACTAGTCACTGCAGATGGAAGGGGGCCACCTCTCTCCAGCAGTACACTGCATGTTCATGGGTAGCCGGGTGCTAAATCATTTGTAGATGACCTGAGTCTGGGGGTTTCATATGTAGCAGAGCAGCAAAAAGCTGCGATCTATTGAAAGTCAGCCTTGAGCCAAGCTTTTGCCGCAGGCGGGGGGATGGGGTTTGCACCCTCATGAGGAGAGGTGACCCATCCTTATCCAACCTGCCCCACGCATGCTCCCCCTCCTCTTTGTCCAGATTGTTGGCAGGACTTATCTCATCACTGGTGGGTGCAGGGTCCAGCTGGGTGAGGGAGGGAGCATGGTCCACGAGCCCTTCTGGCAGCAAGGCCTCCCAAGTGGGAAGAGGTCCCTGGTAACCTCTCCCGTGCCTCTCTCCAGATAGCTTGAACCCATGCAGGCATGGTGGGGGCCGAGAATTGGGTACCTGGGCCTAAATGTCATTCCTGGAGGGGTGACCCAGTAGCAAGTACGTGGTTACCAAGCAAGGGCAGAGGCCCATCCGGGGAGGCCAAATCTGGGTATCTCATCTCACAGGCCTTGGAGAAGGGGGAACGGGTCTGCCCTGGGAAGCCAGGTCCAAGATCGCATCCCCCCGGCCCCTGGGGATACGGGGATATGGCCGCAGTGGCATCTTGCACCCAGGGCCAGATGGGGAAGTCATCTGTCAGCTTGGGCAGGCCAAGGGCTGCTTCAAAGAAGCCAGGTCTGCAGTCCTGTCCTCCCAGCACCCATGGTGTCACACACCCAGGGCAGGCCAGGGGAGTTGGCCATCAGTGTGGTCATGTCAAGGGCCACAACATGAAGCCAGGTCTGCAATCCTGACCTCCCAGCCCCCAGGGGTGTGGAGATATGGCTGCCATGACATCTCGCACCTGGGGCCGGCCCCAAGCATCGGGTTGGCCTCCGATCCTTCACTCAGCACTGTGGGGATGCTGCTTTGTGAACTGCACCACACAAGAAGCAAGGGACCATGTTCCAGGAGGCTCAAATCAAAGCATGTTTTCTGGCACCTGGCACTGTGGAGGACAGATATGGAGGCACACAGCAAAATGTGAGCAGATGTCAGGACCTGAGGCCATCTCCTGTGTGGGTTTGAAAGCCTTAGGTGGAAGGCAAAGGGGAAAATTGGCATCACAGAAGTCTGGATGAGGGACTGTCTGAGGCCTCGCGGCCCAGCAGAGTTCCACAAGGGTGGAAGGATTGGAGGGAACCTCCCCTGAGAGGCTCAGAGAGCACAGTTGACACTACATAATTTGGCAGCCTTCAGGAGATATGTAACCTGGGAAAAGAGTTCTCAAACCTGGGTACAGGTATGAGCCTGGAGGGGGTCTCTCCTGATGGAAGTCTGAAAGGGAGAGGGCGGATTGGCCTGGCTGGGAGAGCTCCTATCTGTGTGAGAGGTCTGGACCATGGCCCCCTCCGGGACGGAAGTCCAGAAGGGGGAGAGAGGCAGAAAGTGGCCAGGCATTGAGCACTCCCACCTGGGAGAGAGGGTCTGGATTGTGCCACCCAGGATGAAAGTCCTTAAGGGAATGGCTGGTGGGTAGCTGCTGGGCCTGGAGAGTTCCTGCCTGGGTGAGTGGGGTCAAGCAGAGCCCCCCATGACAGAAGTCCTCAAGAGAGTACCGGGCAGATGACTGCAGGGCCTAAAACGCTTCCATCAGTGGAGAAGGCACCTGACCTTGCCCCGTACCCAATGGCATCCCCCAAAAATCTCAAAGTCCCTGGAACCCCTCTGGATGGGAGAGTAGGGGGACACAGAAGCTCTGATGGGAGTGGACCTGCCCCTCTGTGGCTGACAGGAGTTCAGAGAGACCAGCAGGGATTGGAGGGAAGCTCCCCAAGAGGCCATGAGGGCACACTCAACATGGCATGATTTGGCAGCCTGCAGGAGATATGGGGGAGACAGGGACCATAGTGCTCTGGACTTGAAAGGAGGGGGACTTGAAAATCCTGATGAGAGTGGGACTGCCCCTCAGTGGCTGAGGGGAGTTCCGAGAGGCTGGCTGGGATTGGACCGAAGCTCCCCCGAGAGACTCTGAGGGCAAGGGCGACATGGCACAATTTGGCAGCCTGCAGGGGACATGGACACAGAGAAGTTCCTCCAAAACAAGGCAGATGCCGCTGCCAGGGAAGGATGTCTCTCACCAGGGTTGAAGGGGAAGCCCATAAGTGTTGGCCCTGGTGGAAGTCCTTGGGGGAGCACTCAGTGGAAGGCTGTAGGGCTTGGAGAGCTCTTGCCTGGTTAAGTGGAGTTAGGCAGGGGCCCCCACGATGAAAGTCCTTCAGGAGAACCAGGCAGAGGGCTGTGGGGCCCAAAGAGCTCTTGCCTGGGTGATCAGGGTCAGGCAGAGGCCCCCACGATAGACATCCTGTAAGGGCACTGGGCTGGGGCTGCAGGGGGCAGAGAGCTCCTGCTTGGGCGAGTGGGGTCAGGTGGAGGCCCCCACAATGGTAGTCTTTAAGGGAGTGACTGGCAGGTGACTGCAGGGCCTGGAAGGCTCCAACCAGTGGAGAAGGCACCCGACATCACCCCATACCTGATGGTGTCCCCAAAATATCACAAAGTCCCCAAAGCTGCTCTGGACAGGAGAGCAGGGTGACTTGGAAGTCCTGATGACAGCAGACCTGCCCATCAGCAGCTGTGGGGAGTTCCACGAGGCCAGCCGGGATCGGAAGGAAACACCCCTGAGAGGCCCCGAGTGCACATGTGACACTGCACGATTTGTCAACCTGTGGGAGATGGGGACCGTGGTGCTGTGGATCAGAAAGTAGGGGGATGCAGAAGTCTTGATGAGAGTGGACCTGCCCCTTGGTGGCCAAGGGGAGTTTCTCTGGGCCAGCTGGGATGGGAGGAAGGCTCTCCTGAGAGGCTCTGAGGCCACACGCAACATGGCACGATTTGCAGCCTGCATGGGACATGGAGATGTCAGGGTTCCCCTGAGGCAAGGTGGGGGCAGTGGCCAGGGAAGGATTTCTCTCACTATGGTCAAAGGGGAGGCCCATAGGGATTGGCTCTGGCAGAAGTCGTTAAGGGAGAACTGGGTGAAGGGCTGCAAGGCCTGGAGATCTTCTGCCTGGGTGAGTGTGGTCAAGAGGAACACTCCATGATGGAAGTCCTCAAGGGGGAGCTGGACAGAGGGCTGCAGGGCCCAGAAAGCTCCTGCCTGGGTGATTGGGGTCTGGCAGAGGACCCCACAATGGAAGTCCTTAAGGGATGGGCTGGTGGAGGGTTGTAGGGCCGGAGAACTCATGCCCATATGAGTGGGGTCGGGTGTAGCCCCCCACAATGAAAGTCCATAAGAGAGCACCAGGTGGATGACTGCAGAGCCTGGAAGGCTCCCACAGGGGAGAAGGTACCCAACCTCACCCCATACATGATGGCATTCCCACAAAATTGGCTGAGGGGAGTTTGGCGAGGCTGGCCGTGATTGGAGGGAAGTCCCCCTGAGAGTCCCTGAGGGCACAGGAGACACAGCATGATTTGGCAGCCTGCAGGGGACCTGGAGATGGTGGTGTCCCCCTAGGTGAAGGTGGGGCCACAGCCGGGGAAAGAGGTCTCCCTGCAGTGTCAAAGGTGAGGCATGTAGGGGGTGGCCCTGAAGGATGTCCTTAAGAGGGTGCTGGGCAGAAGTCGACAGGGCCCAGAGAGCTCCTGCCTGAGCAGAGGTATCCGACCTCTCCCTGTACCCAAAGTTTTTTTCGAAAAATCGCAAAGTCCCCAGAGGTGCTCTGGATTTGAAAGAAGGGGGACTCAGAAGTCCTCATCAGAACAGATCTGTCCCTCTGTGGCCGAGGGGAGTTTTGCTGGGCCAGTCGCATGCTGCAGGCCTGCTCCCCTGATCCTCAAGCGGGCATGCATGATCCAGCACAATTTGGCAGCCTCTGGGAGTTAAAGGATGATGGGGCATCCTGTCGAAGTGCAGGTCTAAGTCCTGATCCCAGACCCGGGGGAATATCCTGCCATGTGTCTGCTTGGGATAGAGGCACTCTCCTGAGCCTCTTCCTCCTGGTCGGAAGTCCTTATGAGAGTGGATTCATCCCTCAGCAGCCTAGTTCTGTGGGGCCGGTCACACCCTGCAGGTCCACTCCCTCGATCATCCTGCATAGTTTGGCAGCCTTCAGGAGTTGAGACACGATGGGGCATCCCATCAGAGTGTGAGTTTGGGTTCAGGTCCCAGCCCAGGGTGAACATCCTGCCAGGTGTCTGTGCAGGGTCGAGGTGTCCTCCCGGGCTTCTTCCTCCCAGCCAGAAGTCTGTAGGGGAGTGGATCCATCCCTCAGTGGCTGAGGGGAGTTCCGCAGGGCTAGTCACACCCTGCACATCTGCTCCTCCGATCATCTAGCAGGCACCCACGATCTGGCTCAATTTGGCAGCCTTTGGGAGTTAAAGGATGACGGGGCATGCTGTTGGAGTGCGAGTCTGGGTCCCAGTCTCATCCCGGGAGAATGTCCTGCCAGGTATCTGCACGGGGTTGAGGAACCCCCCCCAGGGCCTCTTCCTCCCAGCTAGAAGTCCGTATGAAAGTGGATCCATCAGGGTGGGGTCTAACAATGCCTCGTATGCCAGGCATAGATCTTCCCTCAACAGCCTGTAGAAGAAAGAATACATGAATAGGGATTTGAAGCGGTCTGCATAGAACAAATTACTTACATCCTGTATTCTTTTAGTGAGGAACCTATGAGGACATTCCAGTTGTTGGATGTGGCTGGTTAGGTACATACCAAAGGGGTCTTGTACTCAATAACAGGTCTGATGAGTACCAAATACTGTGGAACAATGACCTCCTTGGCCTTGCTGCCGTACCTTTGTTTATAAGTTGCACAGAGCTGCAACTGGCTCATCTTGCACACCTCAACAGTAACTTGAAGAACAAAGAAAAAAAAGAAAACAAAAAAGAGTGTTTCTTTGATGTGGTGCTCCTCCCTGAAGTATCACATCACAATGTAATGCCATCATGTCAACATGAGGAGGAAAAATAAAAATAAAAAAGTTGGAATGTAATCCCTAGCATCTAGGACGGCAGCACCATTTGTCCCACCTTAGTTATGTTTCTGTATATATATATATATATATATATATATATATATATATATATATATACTCAATTATATGTAATATATATGACATATATATATATATATATATATATATATATATATATATATATATATATATATATATATATATATATATATATATATATATAAATTGAGTACACCTATTGTCGAATGGCAAAGACGCTGACATCATAAAATCATCCAAGGCAAATTTTGAGAGAAAAGTCGCTAAGGACTCAAAAGACAATCATAAGGCATAAACTCCCAGATATGCTCAGAATTAGTTCAAAATGATGTAAAAATCACTGAACCAACAGACATTGCCAACATACTGGTGTCCCTGGTTGTGTGCTCCACAAACTCAATGAGGAATTAAACCCGCAGTTAGGGCAGCTGTTTAATCTTAGCCTCACCTCAGGATACGTACCCAAGGACTGGCGTACGGCAATTGTGGTCCCACTTCACAAAGGCGGTGCCTCCACTGACCCTGGAAATTACCGCCCCATCAGCTTAACAAGCCTGGTCTGCAAAGCTATGGAGAGGATCATAATGGAACTCATAAATAAAGACATAGGGGACTTACAGACATTGGATCCAACCCAGTTTGGCTTTGTCAAGGGCAGATCATGCCTTTTAAACTTGGTTGACTTTTTCGAAACAGTCACCAAGGCCATTAATGAGTCAAGGCAGTCCACGCAGCCTACCTTGACCTTGCAAAAGCTTTTGACACAATACCCCACTCGGGTATTATTGAAAAACTCACCAGCTTAAATGTAAACCCATACGTCACAAGATGGGTTGCAAACTGGCTAAGTGACAGAACCCACAGGGTCAGAGTTGCTAGCGCCATGTCAGACTCCAAGCCCGTCACAAGTGGTGTCCCACAGGGCTCAGTTCTGGGCCCCATCTTGTTCGGCATCTACTTTTCAGAAGTACAGGCAAACACAGGAGGATTATGGCTGACAAAGTTTGCAGATGACTGCAAGCTGGGCGCCATAGTTCAAAACACATCAGACACAGATATCCTTCAGAAGGGTCTCATAGAAATGGATAACTGGTGCCAGAGCCATGGCCTAAAGTTAAACGCCAAAAAATGCATAGTCATACCCTTCGGGAAAAACAAGGTTACCCCCAGCTACCATATAGGTGGCAATCCGCTAAGCACAGAAGAGGTTATCAGGGATCTGGGGACCCAGGTTGACAGCAACCTTTCATTTGACACTCACGTTGCCAAAGTAGTTAGGAAGACCTTCTACATTGCCCACCTGATCATGAAGGGATTCACATCTAGATCAAGGGAGGTCATTGTTCCCCTGTACTCATCACTCATCAGACCAATGATAGAGTACAATGCCCCATTCGGAATGTATCTTACCCGACATCTGCAGCAATTGGAAAGGCCCCAAAAGTTCCTCACCAAAAGGATTAAGGGTCTCAAAAATATGTCTTATGCTTCCCGACTGAAGGAACTCCAGCTCTATTCAGTCGCATACCGTCTGCTCAGAGGTGACCTGTGCCTGACATACAAGGCCATGTCCAACCCGGAATTAATGAACATGCTCCACCTCAAAAAATCCAAATCCATCAGAACTACAAAAGCAAGAGACTTAAACCTCAGCACAGCTATTAATAGGACGTGCTGGAGGGACAGATTCATCACCCAGAGACTCCCTATGCTGTGGAACAAAATCCCGGTACATGTGAGGCAGAGCACCTTGCTGGCTTTGTTCAAGAGAAATCTTGACCAATGGATGGGAGATCATAGGTTTACCCCAGGGATCACCTCAGTGTCACTGCTGGACAGAGGCATGGCAAAATAATGGGTATAGTATCCTTCAAACTTAAGGGGTGGTAAAAGCCACAAAAACTTTGGGCTAGGCTTATAAATGCCCTGGGGCAGATAGCCTAGTATGAACCTATGAACCTATCAACCGGGTAGAACAAATTCTCTGAGAAACAGTCTAGGTGCATGTAAAATTTTCCTTTAAAAGGGTGGTAACAGCATCATTTTTTGCAGGAGGACACCACCCCCCACGCCTCCTCACATCCCCTGCTAATTATATGTACCAACTTTGAGATTGCACAAACATGGGGTAGGGTCCTATTCCCCAACCCTGGCAAATGTGCGATCTCGCACACCTGTCAATCAGCAAAACTGTTGAACACACACACACACACACACACACACACACACACACACACACACACACACACACACACACACACACACACACACACACACACACACTAACACACACACACATACTCAGCATAATCCTGTACTCCAATATACATATACGGATTTACTTCAAATAAACCAAATACCATTTACCAGAAGATGACATCGCCGAAACGCACTCTCCGAAACCTCAGTTTAATGAACAATCACTTTGCCGAAACCTTTCCCATGGTAAATAACTAGTTGGTCAGTATGGTGAAATTTGCCCTTTTCCCCACTGTAGTGTGATCCTGTAGTTGGCATATTTAGTTAGGGGGGTGTGGTGGGCTACACCCTCACATTGGCGGTGTGGAGGTGTACTCCCCCACCTGGGTGGGTTGGAGATATTGCAGTGTAGTTTTTGTTACATGTTGGTCAACTGGACACTTGCTGTGGGAAATATTTTGGCAACATGATTGTTCGTTAAACTGACATTTCGAAGTTCTCATCTTGGTGATGTCGTCTTCATGTAAGTGGTCTTTCATTTATTTGAAGTAACCCACATATACATATTATGGTTTTCTAACAAGTGGTCAAAAATTCAGTTTGTCAACCTGAAACCAAGCTGGTACAGCTAATCAAAAACCACATGCACTGGATGTTTTTCCATATGAGGTCATTTGCCTTTTTCCCCACTGTAGTGTGATCTTGGAATTGGTATATATAATTAGCAAGGGGGGGTGCAGGGGGGCTTGCCACCCCATAAAAAAAGTTTTACTTTTTTGTGTGTGTTTTCAATCAGCTGGTAATTGATGATTTTTGTTTGATCACTTGCCAATCGATATTTTATCTTTGTGATATATGGACAGCCAGCAACAGATATATCTACAAGTCTCTATCAGAAGACTGAGAGATCAGAAGAGCAAACATTAAAACACTGTGCCATGAAAATTGTAAACCCAGAAGGTCGAACAGTATCAGGAAAACACAACGTCTGCTTTTTGCACAGGGTCAAGTCCACTTGCACCCCCCACTAATTATATATACAAATTCTGAGATAGCACTACAGTGGACAAACACGCAAAACCCCAATTCCCACTGTATCATGATCTCTTGCAATGAAGGGCCATGCCGTTTGACCTTCTGGGTTTTCAATCTTCCTGGCTTGATGTTTTAATGTTCTCACTTTTGAATATTCAGTCTTCTCATAGGGAACCATATATATATATATATATATATATATATATATATATATATATATATATATATATATATATATATATATATATATATATATATATATATATATATATGTGTGTGTGTGTATATATATATATATATATATATATATATATATATATATATATATATATATATATATATTTAGAAATCCCAAAATCTCGAATTAAGAACACCGAGTTCAGAATCTCGAGATCTTGGAATCTTAAAATTGTGACCCCCCCCCGAAACACCACCTAATACAGTAAAACATGTGTAAGCAGGGGGCCAAGTCCCCCTGCACCCCACATCCCCCGCAACTTAAATATACCAACTCGGAGATCGCACTACAGTGAGGACAAGGGAAATCTCCCGATCTGCGCTGTATGCCGATCTCCATTCAGAATTTTGAAGTTTTGAAACTTTGAACATATGATGATCTTTGATCATATGAAATTTGAAGTTTTGAGCTTCGAAATTCTGAACAGAACCCATATATATATATATATATATATATATATATATATATATATATATTTAAGTGACCTTAAGATCACCTGCTTATGAATGGAGTGAATGACTGTGCAATGCTGTTCCATTTTTAAGATTTTAGATGAATGGAACATCATATGTGTTCCGGAAAGGTTAGGTTTGGGTTTGAGAAGATTTCACTGTGGGAGTAGGAGTGTTTGTGCAAATACAGGTGGGTTAGAGTTTAATGGAAGTGCTAAGTATGTGGATAGATCTAGTGTAGGGCAAGTGTGTGTTGTTGTTTGTGTGTACGTCTGAGCCGTCTTGTTTAGTGGTAGTGCTATGGAAAGGGCTTTTGAAAAGCAAGGTACAGGGTTAGGTTTGGCAGATATTAGTAAGGTAGTATAGAAGTTATTAGGATTCTTCAAGTGGCCAGAAAGTGTAATACTAGAAGATTTTAATTATCTTACTGGAATGGAGTCATTTACCAATGCTGTAAAAAACTGCTGGTAGATATTGCACATTTATGTATGGTAGTGAGATATCAATACTCAGCTTATCTCCTAGATCAAAATGAATGCTATTAAGATGTGTAGGGTGCAAAAAGAAATGTGTAGGAGACACATTTGGATAGAAATGAGCATGTCAATTTGATAAATTATCATGTATGACATAGGCCATTTTACATTTATATAAATGACAATAAACCATAGTGACACAATCTCAGTTGCAAACATTATACATTCCAAACCGTGCCAACACAACTGCAACTGCAAAACATTATACATCACTTTTAACATATCTAGTCATTGTTAGTCAGCCATTACATAGCTCATTCAAATTCTGCCTTCTTTTAAATCTCGTACCTTCTCTGCATGTATTGGTCTCACAGTTCTCGCAGTTCCCATTTTTCCTATGCAATTTGCTCCTACCCTTTTCTAAAGATCCCAGTTCCAGTTGTTTTAACTCTGTTACTATTTTCACTACTTCTAATAAAGTTGGTTTAGACAGGTTTCCATTTTCTAGTAATTGCTTTTTTGGCAGCCTAGACTCAGCAAGGCCTTACTATATCTTGACAATTCCAAATTTGTGTCACAGCTCAAAAAATATTTCCCTAGTCACTCCAACTTATTCACCCAGCATCTCTGACAGAGCAGTCTGCAGGGAATCTTTAACATCTACCAACTCACTACACTCCTAGAAAATATGTTCCCATTTACCTCTTTCTGCCCCATCATACCTCCAACATAAAAATACCTAGGTAAGCACTCCCAGGCAAAGATCCAAAATCTTCTAGATTTTATTCCATATTTGGGAGACATGCATATATCCTTCCATTGTTTCTTTGTGAAATGCTTATCTAATCTCTCTTCCCAATCCTTTCTACCCCCCTCTGGTTAATTCTTATAGTTATTGTGCAATATTTTATATGCTCTATAATTATTCCTTTTTTAATGGCAACTTCTGTTCTAGATTCTACTAAAAACTCTACCAGTGCTGTTTTTTTATTTAGGACCCCCCCTATTTCTTTCTCTTTGCCTATACTCTGATATCAGTCCTTGATATGGAAGGCAGTTTTTAGCCTGCAGTCCAACTAAATTCTTAGCATCTTCCCATTCTATTACATTTTCCTCTGTAGTTATTTGCTCCCAGTACCTTGGTGCCTTTGCTAGTTTTCTCTAATATATTCCTACCCCCCTCGTCTATTGTCTGTATCCCTAATATAAATGTAACATGGTCTATGTCATGCATGATCATTTAATAAAGATGTTTCTTGTTTAAAAAATAAATGAGAGCATAGCAAAATTCAGACCATAGTAAGACTGAATGCAGCTACCTTAACATTAAAAGAACCAGTCAGAGTGCATTGGGGAAAAAAGATATATATATATATATATATATATATATAAAATGCAAGGTGAGATGGGAATAAAATACAGTGCAGTCATACATATAATACATAAACTAATTAGTAAAACCTACAACAAAAACCTAGCCAAGCTAGAGTTTTCACTGTGTGATACCTTAAACTTCTTGTAATAGAGGCTCATGGGATATAAGCAAATCACCCCTTAAGGATATCATACCTCTCAACTGTACAGATTTTCGCAGAATGTCCAGATTTTTGGCTCATATTTTTGGCCTGTTCCTCTTTTTTCCTGGCAAATCACTGGGATGATCTCAGGATTGAAATCATTTAATAATGACATACATTTGAGTTTCAGACTTCAAATCCTTCAGAAAATTTATATTAAAACAAATCATGTTACTCTAGCAACTTTCTAAGTTTATAAGAGCAATATTTAAAATATGTCCCTATTTGTACCCCCATTTTGTCAAGCTTTGTCCAGATTTTTTGCATTAACAGGTTGAAGTGTTTTAGCTATATGGTTTCTGAATGTCCATAACTTTTTCCATTCTCCTTTTTAAGTTTTTATTAACACATTCAGGCCAATAAAGCCAGTTCCCACTAGCTGTGGGTATGCATGTTTCAGCCTTCTTATGACCTCATCAGCACAGTATAAGTGGAATGTTTGGATGTTCTCTAGAAATACAGGATCTTTATACCCAGCTGATGTCCATAACCATCAAGTCGATATCCTTAAGGGGTCATTTTCATATATCTCATGAGCCTCTATAAAATGAGGTTTAAGGTATCACACAGTGAAAACTCTAGCTTAGCTAGGTTTTTTCTTGTAGTTTTGACTAATTAGTTTGTCTGTGTGACCTTTTTACTCTTTGATTTAGTTGTTAGGTGGGCTATTTTGCAGACACCTTAATGGTTATGAACATCAGCGGGGTATAAAGACCATGTATGTCTAGAGTTCAGTAGAGTTTTCTTCCCAGGCTGGTCAGATTAACCATCTGGTTTTGTGCAACAGTCCAGTCATTGTCTCAGAAGATAAGCCCATGCTTAATTGCATGACTGATAGAGAGGTACTGTTTTGTCTTATGCTTCTCATGCTGACATGGGGTTTGTGATTGATAGCTAATAAATACAAGAAATAACTGTGGAATAGTCAGTCTCAGAAATGTATGCTAAGAGACATAAAAAATAAAAAAAAAGCAAAAAAAAAAGACAAGTAGTATGATGAG
The DNA here is from genome assembly GCF_019279795.1 of Protopterus annectens. NCBI lineage: Eukaryota > Metazoa > Chordata > Ceratodontiformes > Protopteridae > Protopterus > Protopterus annectens. The sequence goes on from NC_056734.1 coordinate 476,896,957, forward strand.
AGGTAACTTCTAATCAATAAGACATATGACAGAATGTTACCCTTTCAACAGTATGGCAGAAATATGCTTGTAGTGAGGAGCAAAACAATTCCTCAAAAGTGACATATGAGGGGGGGGAAGCATAGGTGGACAGAAATATAATTCATTTGGTTGAAAGTGGGAAAACAGCAATAGAAACATTTTGACTCATAAGCATAAAACAAGGGTACCACAGTTTCAGAGTCACATACAAAATAGGGAAGCAAACAGAAACTTAGTACTAGAACATGGCTGTAATGGATTCAGGAGGAATTCAGGGGAAGGCGTATATTACAGAAAGCCAAACAAACTGTGTAGATTTTGCATGCTTTTTCTACATCCATGTGGGTTTCCTTACAATATTCTGATTTTGTCCCACCTTCCAAATCATGATTCTTAGTAACTCCTCTAAATTATCCCCTCAAGTAATCCTTATTTTTGCCCTTGTAACCTCTGCATGTTTTGGTCTACTTACTCAGTTTAACAAACAAATAAATAAAACAAACCTTCAGAAATAGTTATTAATGTGGTGAGTGATCAATTTCTAAGAAGGCTGATATTGCCAGCATTATTACTGTTAAGCATTCTTGAGGAAGTTTAACAGTTTTATGAAGTTTTTTGGAAACACAGTGACTGTTGTATTAACCAGTTGCAAAATTAATTGGGAAAGAACTCCAACCATTCACAGTAGGCACAGGAGATGACTGGAAGCTCATGAAAAAATGGGGTAATATGGGATATAAATGTATAATGGAGGTTAGATTTTTTTTATGCACCTTTTGGGCTCCCAGTCTTCCTGCAACCATTAAATGCAGCCCCATTGATTGATTTGTCCAGTGCTTCTTGACATCTGAGGATACTGGACAGGGGACTATGATGAGTCACAATATTTTACCAGGCTTCATGTTTCAAAATAAGTGTACTTCTTAGTAGCATGGTCTTATTGATGCTGCCTGCAGCACCTCCTTTAGACATTGGAACATGCAGAGTACTTAACCTACAAAGACAAGTTTATATGTATTCTATTTATTTATGTATAGTTTGTCATCCAAAGTATAGCGCTGAAACACCTAGAGCATTTTCAGGTTCGGCACAGTGGAAATACAAGCAAAAACAATAAGCTTTAATCGAAATCGAGGCAACAGTGGTAATGTTACAGCAAACATGCAGTGAGATGTGTCAGGATGTCACAGAACAAATTAACATAATCATAACTAAATATGATGCAAGAATTCACTCAGTAAAATCACTAAGAGTAGTAACTGCACACTGTCATAGCATCATACAGTAAAATGTTTCTAAGAAGAAAATAGCGTGAAAATAATAAAATATTTGCAGTATGTACTATTGCTGGGCATGGGATGTGAAAGAGAGTAAGGTGTGTTTCAAATGAGAGTAAGAAGGGAAGGGAATGAAACAGAAAAGGAAAGAAAAAGAACTGTGTGTGTGTGTGTGTGTGTGTGTGTGTGTGTGTGTGTGTGTGTGTGTGTGTGTGTGTGTGTGTGTGTGAGACAAGGAGTGAAACGTGCGGTTATCTCCTACCCGGGTTCAGAAGATCTGTACATTTACTGGTAAGCCAGGGTGTGCACACCTGATGAAGTCCCATGTAGGTAAAGTCCCATTAAATAGGCCCTTTATAGTCTGCTTAACAGAGGAACTACAGGAAATGCTGGATCTGGTGGGTAATCCATGGAGTCCAATGTATTACGTCTGTTTTAACTTGTCTTATGAAATAATATAAGCTAATAAAAATATATTGTTGTATTTTTAAAATGCAGTAATTGCATATATTCCTGATAACAAATCTGAAATAATCCTAAGTACAGAAAGACAGCAAGTATGGAGTGTTGGGGTGGGAGGTGGGTCAGCTGAGGGGCCCCACCAAAATGGTCTAAATTGGGCCCTGGAATTGCTAAGGCAGGCCCTGATAGTACTAATCATTATAATTTATCCATAGTGTACATTAGTTCTTCCCTGTTAATTTGGGCCTACTTGCATTCAGCTCTTATCATAACGCAAAGGCAATGTATTTCTCAGTGTCATTCAGGAACATGTGCAATAAAATAGTACCCATCCTATAAGAAAATGCATCACATCACTCTGATGGGTAATGAAGCATTAAAGAGCATAACCACTTTGTCTAATGTTATCAGTCTTTTAGTCACAAAAGGCTTATTCACATTTTTCTTCTTTCATATTCCAGCAGATTCATTCTGTGATATTACATTCAGTTGGCATTGAACCATTGACAGGTTTGGTGGAAACTCTTGGAAGTAATATTTATCTGTCCTGGATACAATCTCACTTGTGGCACATCAGCAGTTTTTGTCACATTTAACATAACTCTCATTTTGTTAAGGAACCTCCTCAGAGAAGAACTAATGTTTATCTCAGTCATCTCAAAGCCCGTAGTGTGGAATAACAAGTCTTGCTATCAAGCTGTGTGGCAGCTTTAGTCATTTAAAAACATGGGTAAGACTGCAGTAGAAAATGTGACTGTAGATGACTATAGTATTTGGACAATAAACTGTGCCAAAAGAGTATAAATTGTCTTCAAGGGGTCATTCTCATTACGCTACAAGGAAAATAGAGGTAGCATGATAACCGATGTAGTTACACTGAAGCAAACATAACTGATTTGGGAAGAATGACACATTTAAGACAGCTATGGAGTTGTGATCAATATATATTGAGAGAACTAATGAATTTTTTATTTCGTATGACATTAATGAAGATAAGTACACAGTGACATTACTGAATGGAATGGGTGTTTCCATTTATCAGCTACTTCAAAACTAATTAATCTACTTAAACCAAAAAAATAAAAATAAAAGCTACAAATACATTAATGAAGTATTAAAGAGACCTTATGAACCCAAACTATTACCAATTATGGAAAGATTTTTCTTTAACTATTGCAACTAGAAGGCACATAAGACTGAATTGTAATACACTGCTTAGCCAAAGCACTGAACTATGAATCAGTGGGACTATGGATGAAGCAATAAGAGGGAGATCTGATAGTTATATTCACAGTGAAGCTAACCTAATAAAGCTGTGTTATGAATTTAATGTTTCCAAGAACACTGAAAACTGCACAGAGTATGGAAATAACAGACTGCACTACATAGCTGAAAATGTACAAGGTACATGTTGGTACAGTATATAAAGATGAAATGGTCACTGAACCAGAAAAGCAAAATATTTATTTGTTAATGAAATAACAGAAATCACAGCCTGTATGACTGTAACTATAAAGAAATAAAATGGAATAACTGAGGGAATTTGGGACATCAGAAAACATGTTATAGCAAACTGTAATCTCAAAATCAGAGAAAAAGTTTTTTTTTTCCTGAAAATAATACAAAATATGTATCTGATGAAGACATGGAATTGCCAGTATTATATTGCTAAATAGTAAAGGAAAGAGTCACTTACATCAGCTTTTAAGATGAATGATATAAAATGTAAATGGTGATTAATACCTAGGCATCAGTGTCAATTATATCTGACAATGTTTTCAAATATCTTACAATTCACAGCAGATAAACCTATGTACACCAATGAATGTTTATCAGTTCTGGGCATGGGCGCCCACAGGCAGATGCAAGGGGGTACACTTGCACCCCCCTGAATTATGACTTAAAAAAACATTTTTGTGATGTAATACTATTGCAATAATCAGTACATGCTTTAGTATTGGAAACCAGTCAAGCAACACCACTTTCACAGTCAGAGCCAGATCCAACACTCGGTGACATAGACAGTTGTTTAGGGTCCCATGGCTGGGGGAGGCAGCCCACTCTGGTCAGGAGGCTTAAATACTAATTAATTAAAAAAACTTCTCAACACTGCGGTGATGACATTTTTTCCTTTAAGGAGGACCATGCGTGCATCTCACACACACACACACACACACACACACACACACACACACACACACACACATGCGTGCCATTGCAGACATAAAGTCATTCCACACTTGCATGTGGAATTTAAAACAGCTGTTCCAGTAGGAGAGAAGGTAGGGTTAGTGTTTGTGTGTGTGTGTGTGTGTGTGTGTGTGTGTGTGTGTGTGTGTGTGTGTGTGTGTGTGTGAGTGAGTGTGTGTTGAGTAAATAAAGAGTAATTCTTGAGAGAAAAGTGTAGTGTATGTATGTATATGTGTATGTATGTATGTATGTATCTGTATGTGAGTAGATGTAATTTAAAATAGCTGTTTTGTTTCTGTATGAAAGTGTGTGTGCATGTAATGTGCATGTATGTTATTCAAGCTATATGAAGTGTTTGTGTGTGTGTGTGTGTGTGTGTGTGTGTGTGTGTGTGTGTGTGTGTGTGTGTGTGTGTGTGTGTGTGTGTGTGTGTGTGTGTGTGTGTTGCTGTGCTGTGTGAGAGAAGGTATGTGTGCGTGTGTATGTTTTTAAAATACCTCTCAACTGTCCAAATTTAGCCTCATAGACTCGGTCCATTTATCATAAAATTTGTGGTTTTCTGGCAATTCACAGAGGATTGAAGTCACTAAATAATGACATATATATGTATATATATATATATATATATATATATATATATATATATATATATATATATATATGAGTTTGATTTCATGTCCTTCAGAAAATGCATGCTATCACAAATCCTGTTATTCTAGCAACTAAGTTAAAATGAGCAATATTTAAAATCTGTCCATATTTTGGGTCATTATATCCCCATTATTTCAAGCTTTGTCCGGATTTCTTGCACTAAGAGCTTGACAGGTATGCGTACTTCAGCTGTCCAGATTTTTGCCTCTTATTTTTGGCCTATTCCTCATAAAATTTGTGGTTTTCTGGCAATTCACAGAGGATTGAAGTCATTAAACAATGACATATATGGGTCTGACTTCATATCCATCAGAAAATGCATGCTAACACAATCCTGTTATTCTAGCAACTAAGTTAAATATTTTTGGGCAATTGTAACCCCATTATTTTAGGCTTTGTCCAAATTTCATGCACCAAGAGTTTGAAAGGTATGTATACCTCTCAACTGTCCAGATTTTTACCTCATATTTTTGGCCTATTCCTCATAAATATTATGGTTTTCTGGCAATTCACAGAGGATTTAACTCACTAAATGACATATATATGAGTTTCAGACTTTATATCCTTCAGAAAAAACATGCTAATAAAACTCCTGTTGTTATAGCAACTTTCTAAGTCTGTAAGAGCAATATTTAAAATCTGTCCCTATGTTTGGGCCTTTGTTCCCCCCCCCCCATTATTTTAGGCTTTGTCCAGATTTCTTATGCTAAGAGGTTGAGAGGCATGGAGGTATGGTATGTAATGCCCTAGTTGGGGGGAGGCAGGTTAGCCAATTAACTTGATCAGGCTTGACCCTGAAACTTGGTTACAAGAAATGGGAGCCTGACTCCTGTATACCAACTATAAGACTGCAGAAGGAATTGTGAGCTTCAGTGAGACAAAAGCCCAAATCCTCTACTCTAACTACCAGACTGTTGGAGGAATTTCGAGCTTTAGTGGAGACAAGAACCTGAATCCTTTACACCAACTACCAGACTGCTGATGGAATTGTGATTTTGAGTTTCAGTACATGTGTGTGTGTGTGTGTGCCTGTGTGTGTGTATACATATATATATATATATATAGATATGTGTGTGTGTGTGTGTGTGTGTGTGTGTGTGTGTATATATATATATATATATATATATATATATATATATATGTGTGTGTGTGTGTGTGTGTGTGTGTGTGTGTGTGTAACTTGTAAATTACTCTGTTTTTCTCTCTGATATTGTAACTTCCCACAATTTATTAGTCTGCTTCTCATTTTGTTATATTGTACTGTATTGTACTGTAATTTCTGTAAATTCTTGTAAAATACTGTGCAATCAAATTGTGTTTGTAGAGCTTTTCTCCCTGGGCCTCCACTGAAAATGGGGTCTTGACCCAGTTGGACTTTCCCAGTCAAGAAATGTCAATAAATAAATAAAAAGATGTACAGGTGAATTGGCAACGTTATAAATTTGCCCCTGCATGGCTTTCAACCTTCCCTCTTCAAGACTGGAAGTTGGAACACTTCCTAATATACCTACCAACTGTCCCTGATTTTGACTCAGATTTTAGCTCTGTTAAAACTGGTGATGTATGGAGAAAAGGTGGTGAATTACACCTGATAAATAATGACAATTAGAGTTACAGACTTCTTTTACTTCAGAAAATGTATATTAATTCACATTCTTTTAATCTGTCAGTAGTTTAAGATAATAGTACTGATATTTTAAATGTGTTCCACCCTGGTTATTTTTGGATTTCTCAGTGATTCCTTTGAGATTTGTCCCTGATAGACTTGAGAGCTATGCTTCCTTAACAAACTCCAGTTAGGAAGTTCACAGCATGGTTAATAACCTTATTCATTCTTGTAAAAAGTCAGTTTGATGATATAATATGGTTTGATATTACTTAAGGATTATCAGCAGTAAAGACCCTTTCTGTATGGAACAGGGTGGACTTAAGACTCTGAATGATGAATGTTGCTCATAATGAGGTGCTTTTTCCTGTTGAGGAGGGGGTGTTCTGAGATGCCTCGTTGGCTTCTCCACCGGTTGTCTGTTTTATGATTGCTGGTTCATGTTTGTCACACAGCACACAGTACATGTGAATGCTAGGATGGATTCCGGCTTTTTCATACCCTAGACTGACTGGATTAAGGAATATCAAGAAAAATAAACGAATAAGTGAAAATACTGAGTCAGCTTCACACTTAAAGTTGTAGGCCTAAACTTACAACAATATAGCGTGTTATATATATATATATATTTTTTTTTAAACTGCAGTTACCCAAAAACATTATCATTTTTACATGAACAAATTCAATATTACAGTTCCATTGAGGTCTTATGTCATAGCACTATAAATCCACAGAGACGCCATCAGTTTCTGCACTGTAGCGTGGAATACAGCAGGAGTTCTTGGTTATCCACACATAAACAGATATACCCTGGAGCTCTGGCCATTGGATTTGCACCCCCCTGCAAAAAATCTTGTGGGCAATCATTGTTCTAGGTCAGATTCAGGGTACTTTAAAAACTAAAAGTAATATTTGCTGTTCATTGTGGCGAACAGACAGATGGAACTGGAACAGTTAATTCAGCTCTTTGTGGAAGGAATGGATTTGAAAGGTTGAATTATACTGTAAACAACTAAAGCTTGTGACAAACCATATGCTGAATATCTTCATACGTTCATAGGTGTTTACTAGGCTAACAACCACAAGGGCCTTTTTAAGCCTTGCCATGCATCCCAAATCTCTGACAAGTTCTGATACCCTTGATAAGTGTAAGCATGGGCCTGGGAGATGAACCATTTACAGGTTACCTGTGTCCATTAGAGAGACATAGGTGCCAAACCAGGGATGATTTTCTGGTTTCCCATCCAATCCAGTTGCATTTGAATTGGGTTAGGGAGGAACTCTGTTTCACATGGATGGGGAGCCTGTTCCATAGGCGGGGTAGTCTCTGGGATACATACCTATCTCTCCAGCAGGTCCTATTTATATCACAGGCAAGGTTTAAGTCTTTAGACTGGGTAATTCTGGAGCTGTTTGTTTGTGGATATGCAGGAGAGCCATCAGAGTGGTGTCTGACAATGCCCTGTATGCCTGGCATAGATCTCCCATCAAAAGCATGTAGGAGACAGAATACAGGGATAGGGCCTTGAGGTGGTCTGCATAGGACATTTTACTTGCACCCTGCATTCTTTTAGTGAGGAACCTCTGTGGACATTCCAATTGTTGGATATGCCTGGTTAGGTACATACCAAAGGGGGCATTGTACTCAATGATAGGTCTGATGAATGCCGAATACAGTGGAACAATGACTTCCTTGGACTTATATGCCATATCTTTGTTTATAAGTTGTGCAACATAGAATGATTTCCTCACCACAGTAGGCACATGATGGTCAAAGGCTAGATTACTATCTATGTTTGTCCCTATGTTCCTGACTAATGGGTCAACTCTAAGGGGTGTGTTGTCAATATGATAGTTACCAGGGATGGATGACTTCCCAAAGGAAACTATTATGCATTTCTTGGCATTTAACTTTAGCCCATGGCTCTGACACCAGTTGTTTGTCTGTGTCTCCCCCTCCTGTAGAACATTTATGGTAGTGTGAGAGTCAATGGCAGCTCCTAATTTACAATCATCTGCAAATTCAGTTAGAGAGAGACCACTGACATTGGCTTTGACATCTGAGAAGTAAATGCCAAAAAGCAGCGGTCCAAGGACTGATCCCTGAGGGACTCCACTTGTGACAGGCTTCTTCGTAGAGGTGGACTCTCCAATTCTAACTTCCTGGGTCCTGTCTGTGAGCCAGTTGGATATCCACTGGGTGACATACAGGTTTGTACCTAACTTCCTGAGTTTGTCAACAATGCCCATGTGGATATTGTGTCAAATGCCTTGGCCAGGTCAAGGTAGGCAGTGTGAATGATTTTGCCTTCATCCATTGCTTTGGTGACCTTCTCAAAGAAGTCCACCAGGTTGAGTAGGCATAATCTGCCCTTGACAAAACCAAACTGGGTTGGATCCAGTGTCTGGAGGTTTACTATATCTTTATTGATCATCTCTATGATAATTCTTTCCATGGCTTTACATTTCAGAATAGTGAGACTTATGGGTCTGTAGTTTCCAGGGTCTGTAGATGGCCCATTTTTGTGCAGAGGGATGACTGTTGCCTTACTCCATTCATGAGGCATGAAGCCTGTTTGGAGGCTACAGTTAAATAGTAATTCCAGAGGGTTCCCTATTAGAACCGCGAAGGTCCACTTACTCGAATACATAAACGTCGACATGTATTCATCGAACCGCGAAAACACAGATTGTCCTGAAGCGCGAAATCTGAAATGTAGAATCATCATGGTTGGCCCTTCTGTGGTATATCTCCGTAAGATAAGTGTGCGATAGTTACGGACCTTAGGATTGGGATGCGGGTTAAGTTAAGTGCATAGATGGTAATGTATGTGAGGTTTAGTGTAGGGTTAGAAGTAGGGTTTTGTTAAATGTATGCGTGTGGATTATTTATTTTGTTTGGGTATAGCTTCTTAAGGTAAGTGTGCAATAGTTACGGACCTTAGGGTCAGGGTGCGGGTTAAGGTAAGTGCATACATGGTAGTATATGCAAAATTTAGTTTAGGGTTAGAAGTAGGGTTTAGTTTAGGGTTAGAAGTAGGGTTTTGGTTAGTGTATGTATGTGGTTTATTTATTTTTTTCAGTAGGTAGCATGTAGTGGGCGGTGGGGTTGGACAACTATGATGGTTCAAGTTTTTGAATTTCGCTGTTTAGGGCATTCGGTGTATTCGTGGTTCGCGTAATATGTGCAGTGTTTATGTATTCGGTGAATAGGACTTTCGCGGTTCTAATATAGACCCATTCCAGAGGCCCTGAGAGATCATGTTTCATGCTATTTAGAAGACATCCTGGGATATTGTCTGGGCCCATTGAAGCAGTGTTCTTGGTCTTAAAGAAAGCATTAAGGACCTGTTCCCTAATGATAGTAGGGGGAGTTATATTTGATGATATTTCCTAAGGGAAGGTTGAGGGGAGAGAAGGGGTAAAGTTGGAGCTGAATTTATCAGCCAGGAGGTTTGCTATATCTTCTGGCTCAATATAGGTGGTTCCGTTTACAATGAGCTCTGCACATAATTATGTATTGCCTTTGAGGTTGTGGACATAGCTAAAGAATGCTTTTGGTTGTGCTTGGCCTGGGAGGCAAAACTTATCTCACATTCGGCTTTGGTAGACTTTATTTGTCCTCTGAGTTGTTTGTTTAGTTTGATGAGAGTGCTTTTATCCTGCAGGGTGCTGCACCTTCTAATTTTTGCCATGATTTTCGTCCTCCTGTTATACAGCCTATTGATTTTGTGATTCCACCAGGGTGGTTTGTTTTTTGAGTTAGTTCTGTACTTCTTCCTGGTGGGTACAGCTGCCTCTATGCAGCTATGAACTATTTGTACAGGGTTTATGGGAGCTTGAAATTTTGCCAGGTTCTCACTTAATAGCAGGAGGTTAGCCTTAGAATAGTTCCTGAATATTCCAGGTTTAGCTGGGGGTCCAGGTTTTATTTTTACTTCAAAGGAGACCATTTTGTGGTCTGACCTTACTAGGGAAGGCATTACAGTAGGGGGTGTGTAGCAGTATCCAATGGAGATCGCAGACACACTCAAAAACCAGGTACTGCATTTAAACACTTTAATAAAAAAATGTACCTTTTTCAATGCTTGTTAAAAGAGATCTCTGTTCAGTGAGGATCGGTAAATTTACCCTTTTCCCCTACTGTAGTGCAAAAACATTGAAAAATATATATTTGTGTGTTAAATTATGTATTTTAATGTGGTACCTGATTTTTGTGTGTTCCATGATCTCCATTCAGAAGTTCTGTCTGGTATTTGACATGCACAGTTGCATTTCATTGTTTGTAGTTTCGGAAATGTAAACTTTCACTATTTTGACTTTTTGATCTTTTCTTATCAGTCATTTCAGTTTTGGTTATGTGTTAATTCGATCTACTGAAGTAGATCCTTTTAAAACATATGCTGCACATAAAAAGAATTAATCATTCTGCTGAGCATGTAAAAGCGATTGGGAGACATAATGCTTCTTACATAGGCACGTGTGCACGCGCGCGCGCACACACACACACACACACACACACTTACAAGTAGTCATGGATTTACTACAAAGCTATAGAAAGTGGAAACCTTTTCTAAGTATAGTAAAGTATTGGCACCTTTGTGTAGCTTGCTGATGGCAAATGCTACATAACAATAGAAACACTGGGAGCAGAATACATTTAAAATACATAAAGAGTTATTATTAATATATGATAAAGGTGGAGTAGAACATTGGTTAAGCTTACAGCTGCTGTATTAGGGTCATGTAAGGAGAGTATATGATTCCAGGTGTGGGCTGTCAGAAAGGTTCTGAGTTTGTCTATATTTGTGCTACTCTGGTTTCTGAGGGCTTTTAATATTGGTGGTAGTTTTACAGGATGATTGACAGTTGTAAAGGTGATTGTCCAGTGGTTGGTTAGTGATGGTGGCAGAATGTTTATGCTGGAGAAGGAGTTTGTCATGTTTGTAATAATCAGGTTGAGTAAGGAGTGTTTGGGGGACCTGAGTTTAGGTCTTGTTGGTTCTTTTAAGAGTTGAAGGAAACCAAGGTCCTCTATGAAAATACTCATATTAGATGAAAGAAGGCCAAGATAGTAAGACTGAAGTCACCAAGAATGATTATGTTCTTAGTTTTGGGACAGTTTTTAAGGATGTTAGTGATCTGAATTTATTTACGGGAAGCAGGGGGTGATAGACAGGCTGTAGTCATTAGCAATGGTTTGCATTTGTGAGTTGGAAATTTTTGGAGACTCCAGTTAGGACCAAAGTCTGAGGAAGAGGTTCCTTGGGCAATGAATTTTGGGGTTAGGTTATTTCTGTACAAAATTATTGAGCTTCCACCTGATCATTAGCCTGGTCTGGTCAGTGACATACTTGTAGGGGGTTAGAAAGTGCTGAAAGTTGGGGAGTCTTTCTTGACCCAGGATTCTGTGACTGTTATAATATCTGGATTGTGCTGGGAAATAGAAGCACTTACAAGGCCTAGTTTGTTTCTGATGCTATGTGCATTGAGGACGGTACAGACCAATATATGAACAGAGTCATGCTGATGTTGAGGAAAGAGAACTGTTGGGCCTGAGTTGGGTTCAATGTTACTCTTAAGAAGGAGTATAAAGGTTATGGGTCATCTGAAGGAGCTCTTCCGTGTTTTAGGTGGAGAGAAAAATGTTCTGAGTCATAGTAATCATATAGAAGAGTGATCCTAGCAATGGTGAGCAGGGGAATAGGTTTGGTCTGATTACTGGGGGGAGGTGGTCAGGGGTTGTAGTGGTGGTTTGTTGGTGAAGTATGGAAGTAGGGATAATACATAGTGATATGATGATTAGCTGTGAAAGTGTTTTATGAAAATGCTTGTTATTGGTTGTAGGGAGTGAATGAGGTAAAGAGGAAAGAAGAAGGTGGCAGAACAGGGTAAGTTGTGAAAAGAGTGACATTTTACTGATTGAATGTTTGTTGTGTTTGTACAGGAAGGTCCGGTAATATTGCAGTACTGACTTTGAGGGCAGTGATATAAAAGGAATATGTGGTTTTATGATGGTGTCTTTTTAAGAGGCATGTCTTGAGGATGTGACACTGGACGTAGAACAGAGAACATATAATGGATGGTCTGAGGGGTGGCTGGGTAATTGGGGGTGGAAGGGAAGTGAAATGGATACAACTCCCACTGTCATGGGAGTTAATTAGTCAAGGTCTGTGTGGAGCAGTGAGCTCAAAAAGGGTAGGTAAAAAAATGAATGACTTGTTCAGAAATAAGAGCTTGGAGAAAAGAGGCAGTACTAATAACTGAATGACAGTAAAGCAGTGTATGTTTGTATGTTGTTTCACCTCTGTAATTTGCATACCATAAAGCATGGTTAACATGTTTGGTCTGCATTCCACAACAGCAGCTCATATCTTCAGATGGGTTGAAATTTTTATCAGTTTATGATTACCAGTCTAAGTGCATAACTTCCAAGGGACATGAAAATGATGACAGTCTTTTTAGAAATTCTATTACCAAAAACATCTGACCAAGTAACAGAGAGAAGTGACATATTTTTGTATTACTCAAATGCATACCTCTCAACTGTACAGGTTTTCGCAGAATGTCCAGACTTCTGCCTCATATTATCAGTGTGTTCCCCCTAATATCTGTCCATAGGCAACGGAACCATAGAGCGAGGGGGAGGGAGTGCCTCCCCCCACTTTTACAGGTCTGACCATTGTGGTAGCATCCTCTTTAAGAAGGACCCTTGCGTCCTTCTTTCTTCCTTATGTTACATCTTTGCATGCATTCCTGTCCATTCAACCACTCAATTTAAAACATGATACAGGTACAGCTTTTGCTTTTAACGAGTAGCACGGAAGATGGGCTAGTGACATCGTCTGTTCTGAACTCTGATATCCATTTCTTTGGTTGTGACTTACCAGTTCAGAGATTTGGTATTGCAGTTGATGAAGAGGATGTGGTCCCGGTGACCAATTTTGACTTATTTTTATTAAAATCCTTTCAAAGAATATGATTGCTTATTTTTAATCAAATCCATTTAAGTATTTGAAAACTTGCACTTTAAACAGTCATCCTGTAAATGAGCTTGTTGAACTCACTGGCCTTTCTACTACTTTGGGAAATTTGACCAGGCCATCAGAAAACTACCCCCTACTCATTTCGATAGGTGCTGTGGAGTCTTTTACAACCACCTCCTGAATTATCAACACTTCAGGCAGATGGGCATTGGTTTAACTTCTCATTGGAAGGATGACACACTCAGGAGTGCAGTATCCCCATTATGCTGTACTGCAGTATCAGCAGTCCCTTTCACTGGTGTGGTAATTGAACCCACTGCCACCCCAGTATTAATAATATAGTAACACTTGTGACATCATTGTTGAGAAATGTGATGCTTGGGAAACAGCGACAGAGCAAGTCACCTGAGAAAAAGTTCCACAAGGAATATAATTTAATACAATCAGGAAAGTGAATCAAAGACTAACATGTGCTCAGAGTCATTTCCATATTGCATAGCTTATAAACAAATTGATTGTGACAAGATCTAGAGATGTTATTGTCTCCCTTTACGAAGCCGTCATTAGGTCAATCTTTTTGTATAATGCCCACTTTGGCATGTAGCTGTCCAGACCCCCACTAATACCTTACTAAAAGGATACAAGTCCTAAACAATAGGTCTTGCATGGACCACCTGAACAAGATTTATCACTATACTCAGTATCCTACAGAGTGTTTAGAGGTGACCTGTATCTGGCTTACAAGGCATCCTCTGACCTAATACAGATGGACCTACTGAATATCAGCAAGTCAAATGACATCAGAAATACTCAAGTCCAGATATCTAAACTGAATGTTGTGGAGAGATGGATGTATCACAGTGGCTACCACTGTTCCAGAACAGACTATCCATTCAAGTAAAACAAACCTCATCCCTGTCCATATTCAAATGCAACTTGCGTCTAAGGATGGGTAATTAAAAAATGTACTCCAGGATTGCCCCTCGTGCCACTAATGGATAGAGGCAGTTCCTAAATACTGCATCCCTTAATTGGGCTCCCTCAAATTATCTATGGTATGATCTCAATTATTCTCACTAGGGCTAATGTACAATTATCAGCCATGGGATAGGCAAGGCCAATGAGGAAATGTTAATTCAAGCAACAAAAGGGAAATTGGCTAAGCTTAAAATGTCCTCCAAGTGAACCTATGTTGTGGTAGTAAATAGTTTTAAAAAATGATCACGAAGTGCCCCCCCAGCCTTCAGCAGCTTCCGGCACCTCTCTATCTGTCCCTTTTTGTCAAATAGCCGAGGATTGGAGTCAGGATATAATTTAAACATTTGAGTTTAAAACTTCATATCCTCCGGAAAATTCATACTAATGAAAAACCTATTATTCTATTAACTTTCTAAGTTTGTAAGAGCAATATTTAAAATCTGTCCCTATTTGCCCCCCCACCCCATAATTTTAGGCTTTGTCCAGATTTTTTGCTCTAAGAGGTTGAGAAGTATGGTCAAATGATTTCTAAGAATCTCAATTGAAACAAAAGGATAACTTGAATGACTCTTCTACTTTCTGGAGTATTAAGTTTTGTGATGCAAGACTGGTTTCCTAAATGAATGGGAGTTTAAAGTACATTATAATAAAAGATATCTGGTGAGAAAAGTTATATCCTTTGGGGAGCTATAGTTATCGTTCCATGGAATTTGTGAAAAGCCGTATTGGAAGGACTGCATATTGGGTATCCAGGAACTATAAAGGTGAAAACCATAGCTTGAGAGTATGTGTGTGTGTGTGTGTGTGTGTGTGTGTGTGTGTGTGTGTGTGTGTGTGTGTGTGTGTGTGTGTGTGTTGACCAGAATTAGATACTGAGCACGAGTTTATGTATAAGAATGTGTGACATATCAAACAGAAAAAGAAAGCCTAACCAAGCTGCTTTGCATGCCTTGATACTTGCAAAAGGATGTTGGAGAAGACCATATATTGACTTTGTAGGTCTCTTTATAAATTATGTGTTCTATTTTTTCATAGCTACACCATAGTCACCAAACAGCATAGTCATTGTGGGTTATAACGGTTAGTAATATTTCATGTTGGAGATGAAAGCACAAGCTATACTCAGTAAAAAGATAAATTTGATAGCTACCCTGTCATGCCTTACAGTGAGTGTCAGGTTTCATGCTATTTTCATCACCTTTGCTAGTCATTACAATGTTATCTTGGTAGGTCTGCACATTGGAAATTCTAAGTACTTGATGCATCATCTATTTTTAAAGGACTATATTAGTTCGCTGAAAGTTATTTTCAGCGAACTTCTGTTCATTGACACATATTCAACGAAAATCACTTCTGTGATTTGCTGAATTTTCCAATGACAATGAAGTAGTTGGCCAACTACACAACTTTGCCCTTTTCCTCACTGTGGTGCGATCTCAGAGTTGCTATACATAGCTGAATACGTGTCACTGAATAAGTGTTCACTGAAAATAAGTTTCGTCAAACTAATATAGACCCATTTTTAATATACATTTACATTACGTAGCATATACATGTCTATCTTTTAATATGCAAGACAGTATTATTCCTAACCGACAGTTTTCTGCTGATTTGCATTATCCGATCATAAATTTACATATGCAAACTTTTCATCTGGTTTCTCTTATGAGATCAGAATTATTCTGCACTCACTACTGCTTTTGATCTTAAATTGATTGATAATGTATTTGTAATCCCTGCAAGTGATTTTGCCGTAGGCTTATACAATCTGCTTACCTTGGTATCTACTATACTAAGAAACACTGAATACTTCTGTCATATTCACTGTAATTAACTGTACAGTAATGCTCCATTCTAATTTATATTGTAATTAACCAGCTTTCTATATTAGCATCTAAAGAGTTCATGTTTGAAAATGATTTGCCATTTTATGCCTACCTCTGCTTTCAGGCACTTACACTATGTTCAGTAATTAGGCCCTTATGGTATGCAGAGACATTATTCATAAAACATTTGGATATACAATCACTGATCCCCTTTCTTTTGCAGAAAATGCCTTTATGTTGCCTTTACATGAACCGTTTTCATGCCCACACTCATCCTTCATAAATCATTCCTTTATATAACCATCGGTTCACCCTTTGCTATGCCACAATGAATATATATTCCTTAGATCCTTGTTTGTATATTACTCACACAACCTCCTTCTGGGTCTGACACTGCAATCGAGAGCTCCCATTACTTGTTATGCCATTCTTCTCTTTTCCATTTTCCTGTCTCCTTCCTGCCAAGTTTTATGACCTAGAGTCCTAAAAATGCTTTGGATGTAACTGTGTGGCTATTTTTTATTTTGTGCATGTTCACTAACATAATATTGCTATGCACATTTTTAGATGTCCACATAGTACCAAAGTGGGAAAGGCTGCTGCCAGTTACTTGCTTTGCAAATATCATGCAGGTATGAACACAGGCCTAAGCATGTAGATGCACAGAAGGACGAGTGCAGAAGTATTTAAAAGCTGAAAAGGAAACCAACTGACCAGAGATCTCTGCTGTCATTTAAAAAGAAAGAAAAACTTCATCTTTAATTTCCAATATATGTTTTTTATTATATTTGATGAAGTTTTTATGTTGCAGTACCTTGCAGGGATGAAAGCATTTTTATGTCCTATACAGCTCATTGGTTCTTCTTATTATGTTGTGTTTATGTGATTTGTATAGATGACATATACCTTAGGACATACATGGCTTGGGACCTGTGCTCACCCACACCAGATAGCCAACACCGTACCCCTATTCTAACTACCCACCATTTTTCCAGCTTTATTCCAGCTTTGTGCAAGGGCCATCCCCTTCTCCTCTGATCTAGCATGGGATGGGTTTAGCCTTACTCTGCCAGACCTGTCCTAAAAAGAAGATCCACCAGACATCAAAGGGCCACAAGCTTATCTACAAAGGCTTAGGATTTTAGCTCTTGACTGGTCACCCCTCTTAGTCAATATTCACTTTTAACTAGCAGTCACTACACCTCCTTAACTTGAACCCAGGAAGGATATGCAGATTAGGTGTTCTGCTTTGATCAGTCCTGGCTCCCCCAGACTAAGCTGATTGGTCCTTACAGTGACATTTCCATGTGCCACTGGCTCACTACTCACTCAGCACTGTCTGATCCCTGCTCACACCCTCTTGTCCCAAGAACAAAATCCATTAGCAGCTATGGTTATTTATAATGCACTACAAGCTAATTTTGCTAGTACATTTTATAAACTGATCTGAGGAAGTAATTTTTAGACAAAAGTGCTTATCCTTGACTGTATCTACTGATTCAAATAAAGATTGCTGAGATCACAGAATTATACCTCTGCTCAGAAGTTTGATTTTAGCATTACCATTAAATTCTGTAATTGCTTAGGTTTCAGGTGTGGACATTTGGTGTTGACCATTTTTATAACCTCAAGGTTGCTTCACTCAGCCCTGTTTTATTTTTCATGATATGTTTATATTCTGTGCTATATTAGTTCATCAGAATCATTCTAAGTATTTCTTACTATATTTTAATGTTATACCACAAAATGGTTGTCATGGTACCTTATCATAGGTTTATAGGTTCATAGGTACATACTAGGCTAATGACCACTAGTGCCCTTATAAGCCTATAACACCCAACAACATTTAGTAAAAAACAAAGAAAACATTCTTGGAGTTAAATGACCACAGCCATGTGTTTATTGTCAATTATTTGCCAATTAAAGCAGGAAATGTGTATAAGGCAGGGCCTTCTAGGAGACCATATTATGCACCAGTATATGCATCAATTCCTAACCCTGCAGAGTATAACACTGTCAATATCTGGCCTTGTACCATATTACCTCCAAGGCTTCTTTATCATCCATTTCACCATTTCCTTGTATTCACAGATAGGCCACTTTACAATATGCCAAGGGAGAACTGGCTAAAAAGTCCTACACTCTCCAGCGGTGCTAGCTGCTCTGTGGGATGGCTGACTAATAAGTTACAGACCCTCCATCTCTCACCTACCTGGGATTCCCTTGCTAATCCTGCCTTCTGTACAGAAGGGGGTGAAGTATTCTCCCCCTCCCAGCAAGCACATCTCCTTCCTAGCCTGTAGTCCATCCTTCAAGTTTTCTTAAAATGCTGCCATCCCTTTGGGTGACAAGTACACCCCATTGGCCAGATACATTACTGGCCATTTTCCTTTTATCTGGGGATGAGTTATGTAAATTTCCTCAACCTCTGTGATGAGATAGCGCATTGTGGCATTTATGCTACACCTCATTCTCTCTCTCTCTCTGCTGTTATGAACATGGCATTCATCCAAATCAGCCTCTGGATTACTTCTAACAACAATTGTGATTGTGGCCACTGTGTTGTCAAGAAACCTACTTCTTGTTTTATTGTCTTGTCCAATTCCCCAATGGGACATTCTCCCTGAGGTGCAACAGGTTTTTATCACATGCTTACCAACCTGTACCTTAGTTGTGGCCATCTCATCCCACCAACACCCAACAATGTGATTGTCAGCTGCCCCTCACCATTCATTATATTGTCAGATGTCCTTTTCAGCCATCTCTGCAGCCTTTTCACATATGAATGCCCCAAAATCCACACTTCCTGGTCTGCTCAACTTATTGAGTCTAAAACAAGAATAACAATGTTAAGAATGCGATAGCAGGTTGCTTCTCATATATCTTTTTTATACATTTGACTTCCATCTATCCATTTTTTATATTGTCCTGTGAAGCTCCTGACAAATGTGCATGTGAAGCTGCCCCTATCCTAAATGAATACAGGGTATATCTTTTGGGGTCTAGCCCACAGCCCTTGATTGTTCTTTGTAATATTACCTTCGCCTGGAACAGGGTGAGTGGTGTACCATTCTGATAGCAGAAAAATGGTCCCTCCTTATTGCCCCTTGGAGCTTGGTAGTCCTGAATGCATTGTAGTATATCTCAGTTAGTCCTGGGTGGCTAATGTAGCCATACCCATTACTCCCTGGCTTTGTGATCAGTCTTTGATTTGGCCAATTGGACGCATACTTCCTTATCTGTAACACTCACATCCTGGGAGTATAATGTTATTAAACTAATTCCTATTTTGGTTTTACTAAGTCTGCCCATGTAAATCTGCCACATGGTGCTGTAAAAAAGCAGGATCTAAACAGTGTTACTTCATATTTGCCATGACACACAACTGAGAGCTTGTCCCACAAGTTCTGCATTACTGTAGGTCCTATCAGGTATCTTCTATCTGGGTTGCTTGGGCATCTCCTTGCCCAGCTTATTAGCATGAGTTTCACTTGAAAAGAGTTTGTTGAATCCACCCACCCCATTACCCTGTGCAGTCACTGTGCTAGGGGCTGCAAGGTGAGTGGCTGCTTTTCCCTTGCTCCATCTGGTGCCTTGCATGACCATCATATATGCCCTCACTTGTTTGAGTGATATGGGCCATGATACTGTCCAACCTTGTACTCTCCTTGTATCTATAAAATGTTGTAAGCCTTTTTCATATATGTTCATTGTATTTGCACCAAGGAAGTTAATTATTAGTTCCACAATTCCCATAAATGTACTGGTACCTACTCTGGTATTGGCACATCTTCTAGTGCCAGCCTCTTAAATCTGGGCCACTGCGAATGAGGAAGAGAATCAGCCAATGGGTTTTCTAGCCCCTATGCATGCTGAACTCTGTTTATCACATTCCAGTCTAAACAACAAAGAGTAAAGTGCACCATCAGCCTCCCCATAATACCTTTGCCCCTCAGCTGGTTGTTAACAGTACACACTACCTCCATGTTGTCTGACCTAAGGGTTAGTTCTCTATTAGCCATGTGTTGGCCCCAGAACTCTAGTGCTACTATTAAGAATTCTATTTCAGTTATTACCATTCATTCCCTCTTCATGATTTCCTTTGGCAATGTATTGCAGAACCATCTTCCTTTAAAATAACCTCCAAAACCTATTCACCTAGCAGCATCTGTGAGTAATTCTGAATCTTCCTCTCAGTTGTCTGTCTACCATAGAGACATCCCATTAAATTTTTGAGCACATTTCTGCTATATTTCCAAGTTCCATTTCATGTCTCTTGTAACCCTGATTCTATGGTGTGGCTTTGTACAATTTGCTACCTTTGCTGCCAACCTCCTCATGAATGATCCACCTACTAGGATTACTTTGCATTCAAAATTCAGTAGATCTGACAATTCTTGCATTTCTTTTAATGCAATCTTTTGCTTTGATAATATATGCCCTAAAGGCCCTTTGTAGCTTGCCAATCTTCTTTTTGAGCAGTCGGCATAACCCCTCTTTTGTGTCAATCTCTATCCTCAGGAAGGCAATCCTGGTGCAAGATCTGTCATTTCTGCTCACAGTGGCACTCCTAGTTCCCTGCAAATGTTCTTGAAGCATGTTACTGTTTGTTGACACTGCTGTGTGTCAGCTTGCCCTGTGAACAAAATATCATCCAAGCAGTGTATTATGTTGTCCTTCTGTACCTGCTGGGCTGTTGCCCAGTGCAAGAATGTGCTGAACTTCTCAAATGCTGCATTGAACAGCCCAGGGGCATGCACTTGTCCATTTAATAATAGCTCTCAAACTCTGTCCCAAGCCTCAATTGGTCTTTTGCATGTATTAGCAAAAGCCTAAAGGCTGATTTGATGTCTGCTTTTATTAGAAATGCACCCTGTCCGACTAACTGAACATTACTTGGTCCCTCATCAAATGATTAGGATACTGAAGTCACCCTTTCATCAATATAGTCATTCACTGATTCCCCTTGTGGGTATGATACATGGGTGGTGAATAAGTCTAAACACTCCTGGTTGCATCTTTGGCACCACCCCTATTGGGGAGATTCTGAAGTGGTGCCTTGGCCGTTTATTGAACAGACCTGCCATTTTCCTTGTCCAATTTGTCTTTTATCTTGTATGGCATTTCCTTGGCAGATTTTAAGTATTTTACCTCACTCCCCCCCCTTTTTTTGGTCTCTTGGCTGGTATCCTAAAACCATACATGAATTGTTCCTGTAAAAAAGCTGCTGCTGCTTGGCTGTCTAGGCAAAATATCAGCCATTCAGATAAAATGTCTACAACTTTTCGTCTGAACAGAAAAATGTTTATGTATCATGTCTCTTTATACCCCTTATTTTTTATGGTATATTGATCTCTTATTCGTTTGTTTACTATTAACCTGAGTGTGCCTGCCTGCTTATACGTATCCATATATATCTATTTCTTTTGTACCAGGACTATATGCACATCAGTATATGTGTGTGTGTGTGTCTGTGTGTGTGTGTGTGTGTGTGTGTGTGTGTGTGTGTGCATAAAATAATATAATTCTAGTGTATTCACTATTATATGAAGGTGTATACATTAAAAATACATTATGTTCAGTAAAAACTATTTGCAAAAACACCCCCCCCCTTACTTAACATTCTCACTCCAGGGTCACACTGCAGTGGGGCAGGGGCTATATTTCATTTTCGACCAAATGAGCTTTCAGTGAAGTGGGCTGCCTGAAATAATTTTCGACCAAATGAAATTCGACCAAATAAAGTAGACCCATATATATATATATATATATATATATATATATATATATATCTACTTCAGATGATCAAATTCTCAAAAGTTCGACTTTCATATGGCCGTGACCATATGATTGAACTTTAGAAAGTTCGAACAGATAATAAAAAAAAAACAAAAAGAAAAAAAAAAGGAAAATAAAATTACCTAAATAGTTCTAGCAGGGGGCAAGCCCTCTGTGCCCCCCATACCCCCTGCTATTTATATATTCCAACTCGAGATCACACTACAGTGTGGAAAAGGGAAATCTTCTCGTTCTGCTCTGTATGGAGATCTCCATTATAAACATTCGAACTTTCAAAAGTTCGATCATATGGTCTCGGCCATATGAAAGTTGAACCTTTGAAAGTTTGAACATATGAGGAGGACCCATATATATATATATATATATATATATATATATATATATATATATATATATATATATATATATATATAATACTATCTACATGCACACCAGTATATGTATATAGATATAGATTGTAGGTGCTGTGAAAAGCACTTCTGGCTGACATCAAAGATTGAAACAATACTAATTTCATGAACTTTAATCATACTTTGACTTAGGAATGGGGTCCATTCCTGTCATGGTATTAGAAACCTAAAATATGTGGGGAAATTAAAAAGACTGAAATATATATATATATATATATATATATATATATATGTGTGTGTGTGTGTGTGTGTGTGTTTGTGTGTGTGTATGTATGAATATAAATATATAGATAGATACATATAGATATAGGTAAAGATATAGATATATCTGTCCCCTATTCCCACATAGACATCTTTGTATTTATGCAACCATACCTATGCACCCACATCTCTCTATTACCTGCTTACCTCTCCAAATAAATTCCCCCTGGCTACCTTTCTTTCCTTTTTTTTTTAATCGAGAATAAACATGTTAATTCATCTCTTCTTTACTTACCTGCTTCTGACTCAGCATTATTTGTCTGCCCCTCTCTCTCTCTCTCTGTATATATATATATATATATATATATATATATATATAAAATTAATTATAAAATTATATATACACCTATGCTAGCCAGGCATTGAACCCCATACCTTTGGTTCCTTAGATGACTAACACAATCAATGTACCAAATGAGAGATGTATTATATGTTCTGTTCCTTTCTTTTTTTGAAATCCTGTCACTTGCAAGATTTATGTGACTCACACGCTGCAGTTTGCCTTTGATGAAAAAAAGTTTTCTTTTTTTTTACTTTGTTTTTTATATTTGTAAGTAGCTATACCATCCTGTCTAGGTTTGCCATCCTGCATGAAATAACACGTAGTGAGCCAACAAAAGGCAGATGGGAGGAGGGTACCTGTCCACACGGGATACTAACTGAACTAATGCAGGCCATCAACTGGGGTTTATTTGGCTAAAAGAGTAAAGTGCATTGTCTTTTTATGTTGTTTGTTTGTTTGATGAGCCTATTCCTATTGACCTGTATCACTGGGGAAGATGTACCCCACAATATGAGCTTCACAGCTTTTTTTTTTGCAAAACCCATCCCAAGTACAGGAAGAAGACCCTGAGCCCCCCACCTCCACCAGAAAGTGAGCTACTGGGGGTTGCTAAGGCTGGTTGAAGGGACGCCTAGAAACTGGGACCCACATGGACAAACCTACCAGGCAACAGAATAGGGGTAGGGAGACTATAAAGCAAACATGCAGCAAAAGAAATGGAAGGATAGGGAAACAATGCAAAAGAAAAACAACCTGAGTGAGGAAAAGCAAGAAAAAAGAAAAACAGAGAGCCCCTCCCCCTCCCAACCATAAAACCTAAGCAAAGCCTACTTGGAGATCCCACAGATCTTGTTGGTGAAAATGGGGAAGACTGGTTAAATAGGATGTTACCTAGAAAAAGGATTCATCCTGGGAATTCAGCTGCACAAGAGGCTGATCTCAGTGGACTAAGGTCTTTTCACATCTCTCCAATGGACCACCTTCTCCATGTTCCAGCCCTTCACACCTAACTAACCTATCCCTCTCTGTCCCTACTCCCATCCTTGGGATTCAGTTTTGAGCTATCCCAACTCAGACAAACTGAGTCTGGCTGCTATTTGTTAGCCAGTCTATATTTGTGAATTGAGGATATGCAGCCTCATTTTTAAGAACTACAAACTTAAATTCTGCTATGAATATCCCTTTATTCTGTCCTTTATTTATTTATTTACTTACATTTGTTGACCGGGAGTGTTCGGCTGGATGTAAGGCCATTTTCAGCGAAGGCCCGGGGAGAAAAGCTCCACAGTTAAAATAACAGACAGTAGTTACATTGGATTACATAGCGATTAACAATTTAACATAGTAATTACTTACAGATGAAGAACATAGTACATCAGTAGACAACTAGAATATTTATCTGTGAAGTACATAACAGACATTAACAAATGTTACAATGAGAAGTTCCTGCTGTATAATAAGTACTAGGCTTATGGGCATCTGAGCTGGCTATAATCAAGGTAGTTAGTGGAGGGGAACTTTAGTGTCAGGTACCAGCAAAAAGAAGCTGTACTTTTGCTTTATCCAATCATCTCCACAGGACCACATCAGGTTTACTATCATTTTAGTGATCATTACAATATTGAATCACTAAATAATATGACCAAAAGGTCGCAAAACTAAAATGCAGAGGACTATGTTTTGAACAACCAGACTTGCCCCACCTTCTGAACCCATATTAGCACTTGTTCCTGTGTTTGCACAGGTCAGGAGATTCAATGTTCTACACTGTTTGATCAAGTAGTCCTTGGCATTCCCACCCTGCAATCTTCTGGTCATGTTATTTAGTGATTCAACATTGTAGTGATTGCTAAAATGATAGTAAACCACTACATCCATCAGTTATAGTAAAAATCCCAGATCTTCCATCCACCACACAGTTGCAAACAGCTGCCTATAGTTTGTTACCAAGCTTAATTTTGTAGGTAAATAAATAAAAGCAGCACTTTATTGATGAAACATGGAGGCATTTACCAGTGTATGTAGTGCTGCAATTTAATTCATTCCCTGTTCCTTATATAAAGATTTTGCCAAGAAGTAAACCTTTCGAAATATTGTTTCATTTTGACTTTTTATGTCCTTCTGCTGACCTAAGAAAGACAATCAAATAATGTAGAAACTACAGCATTTTTACTGTCTAGACTAAGGCCTGCATTTATGAAAGTACAGTGACGTGTACACAGCCATGTACATGTCAAGGTACCTTTTGCTTTTTAGCAAGCATCCGTACATGATGTTGCATGGTCCCTCAACATAAAGATGTGTAGCACCATTAAGGCTGGCCCCACAGCTATGCTAAGTGCTAATGAGACATTCCAGGCAAGATGCATATCCTAATTAGTTATGTGCTCTCTCTCCCCTGAACTCCATCCAGGAAGGAATCTACATGGCCAAGTGATTCAAGAAAAAGTTCAGCCATGTAGATCAGCGTGGCCATCCCCACCATACTGCAAGCAGTGAACTTGGCCAAAAGACGTTCAACTGTCGAACATGAACATGGTGAGGGGAACCACTAATCACCAGGACTGAGTTTTAAAGTGCCATAACAGCAACAAGAGCACAATGGGGATCAGAAGTTGAGGGATACACAAACTACCAGGGTTTACTGTACTTACTCTGATGGCAACAACATTATTACAGAGATCAGGGTGTGTGTGGGGATGACCACTGGTGAGCAGGCAATACTTTAAGTGCCTTGATGGCACCAGTGTTACTACAGACATCAATGGTTGGGGGAACCATCAGACACCAGGGAATACTTTAAGTGCTGTGATAGCACCTATATTGCTACAAGGATTGGGGAGTGTGGGGGGACCACCAGACACCAGGGAAAGTTTTAAATGCCATGATTGCACCAATGTTACTATAGGGATTGGGGGACTGGCGGGGTTATACTAGATGACAGGGATTAAATTTTAAAGTGCCGCAATGGCACTAGCATTACTCTGGAGGAGTGGGATGGAGGGATATACTAGACACCAGGAAATGCACCATAAAGTGCACTAAGCACAGAGCAACATAACAGGGATGGGGAAACCTCTGCATAGTCTAAAATGCTGTAATGGCACCAATGGTAGTCTGGAAATTGTGGCATAAGGGAACCGCAGGATGGTAGGTATAAAATAAAGTTTTGTAATGGCACAGACTTCATAAGGATGATGGGGGTTGGGAAAAACAGTAGACCACCAGAGATGACTCTTTAAAGTGCTGTAATGGCACTGTTATTGCAAAAGAGATTGGGGGTGGAGGGGTACCCTAGACCACCAGCTCCTAATACATACATACTGTAACAGCACTAAAGGATTACAGGTGTAGCTGGAACAATGGGAGGGTAGGGACAGGTACAGGGACTGTGGTGTGTGCATGTGTTTGTATACTTGTGTGTGAGAAAGTAACTGGAGAGAGGGATTCCAATGCCTAGACTAGCATCAGGTTACTACCTTAGTGTGCAGATCAACCATGATCTGCACATCGCAGTAGTAATTGTGATTCAGAAAGCATGTAAATTAACCAATAATGAAGTTCTACCTCATCGTGGCTAGCATGCTTCTGAATCACAAATGGGCACATTGCGCTAGAAGGTCCTTTCCTATCACGGGTCATATGGCTCGTGCTAGGAACTTTAATGAATTCCCAGGCTAGTAATCCAGCTGAGACTAATTCCTTTCTGAAACAAAATGAGATTTAAACAGCAAAATGCACGGGCTTTCATGAAGTCTGACAAGGAAGCAATGAAAATGAAAACAAATATAAAAGCTGATGTACGCTATCTGATCCCTAAACAGCATCTAGGTAGTATTATAGAGAGATAAAAAAATAAATCTGGGCTAAAGTTAACAGCACTGAAGTGTGGAGTTTTCCTTCAAGCACATTGTTTATTTATTTGCTTGTTTGCTTGTTTCTAACCACAAGTAGGCACAGCTCATTTACAGACAGTATCTGGAGAAAAAGTTTAATTTACGATAACTTGTATATAATTTCTGAGCAGAAAACATGCACTGTCAATTACACTGAACACTGAAATGCAGTGACTTCTTAAGATAAATTACAGCTTAAGTTTCATGATGGGAAACTACATTTTGTAATAAATATTTAACTTAGTGAAAAGTGTCACATATCACCATAATACAAAGAGAGAATCATCCAAGATTTGATTACCTACTAGCAGTTTTATAACAAATAGTTAAATGCTAAGGGCACAGCTGTCAAGATAGTTCAGCAATGCACATGTTTGGATTTTAGAAAATGTTAGCATTAAATTGGATTTTAGAAAATATTAACATTAAATGCTTTAATCTAATTCATTTGTATTTTTATGCAGAGTCAGTGCTTTAAAATACAAATGGAACTGTTTCCTAGGTACAAAGAATGTCTGAGAATGGAACAGATTATTCTGGTACACAGCACTTTATTAATAAATTATTTTGGCTGGCACAAAAGGAAGTGGTTAAACATCATATAAAATTAAAGAATATAATTTCATTTTATTTTCTGCAAGGCACTTCTATATAAAAAACAGAGAGGTTTATTTACATTATAGATGGTAAATAAGTAAAGCATGTTTTCTTGATTACATAAGCCTGAACAAGTTATGTTACAGATGTAGAATTGATAAGGACCTTTGTAAACACTCCCATTTTATGTATTAAACACATTTATTAAAGAAGTCTATTTCATATATGAAGGAGGAAATGGCTCACCTACTCTGATTTTTGATTTTAACATTACCATTATTTCCTGTAATTGCTTTAGTTGTCTCCCCATTGTTGGTTGACGTTTTAGGTATAATCATTAAATAACCTGGTGATGATACTAACAGCCTGAGGGGATGGGGACAGATAAGTAAATAAGAGAAATCAGGGCAGAGCTGCTTAAAATAAACATATCAGAATCAGTTTGTGAGTATTTTAGTCTGACAGATCCTCCCATCTAATCTGTTTGGAGTGATAAGTGGATGGTTTTAGATCATTAGCAAATGAGGTGATTGTGTTGTGAGCGTCTTCCAATTTGTCAATAAAAAATGCAGAAAGTTTGCCATTGCTGCTAAACCACAATGTAGAAGGACAGACATTGTATACTGAACCATATAACAGTTCCGGACTGAGAACTGCCAGTGACACTGTTTTCTATATTTTATAGCAAAGCAATACTTGATGCTGTATAGTGCTTTTGATTGCCATGGTTTGCATTCACATCCAAATGATCCTAGAAAATTACCCTTTGAACCATACTTGTGACAGTTTCTAGGTATTCTAACCAAATATAGGTAATCTGATGTAGATTCTGATTGTTATTTTTGCATGTTTCCATATGAAGTTTTACTTTTGTTTCCTGCTCCTTCACAATCAGCCAAGCATTCTTCTTCAAGTGCAAAAAAGGGACACAGCCTGACTGGAAAGTCTGGGAAAGAGGATGTATGCTATTTGCATGGTGGCAGGAGGTAAAATCATCTGGAATAATGAATATGAATGGCACCTAATAAATGCAAATTAAACATTAATTAACAGTATCGATCTTTGAAGCACTTTGGTTGTTAAGATTTGTGGCAGTGAGCAGCCTTTCTGCCATACTGCTAAGTTACTATCTTGACATGAGTAGCCTTTGAACCATTCAGGTGTACCTGTAATAAAAAAAAAATCTTCAGTAAGATGATTTCTAAGGCATAGAGGATTTTCCTTTTCAAACACCTAGGAATAATCTAGCAACATTCTACTACACTACACTGTCCATAGCAGTAAAATATAATGCATCTTATTAGTCTGGTGCTGTGTCTTACTCCAAAACCATATTGTATTTGACTGAATATGGTGTTCTTTAAGAACATGTTACCTACTAGTGGTTCACCTACTAGTATTTTGTTGAGGGGAGCTATATGATGATTGACCTACAGTTTCAGCCTTTGGGTGGCCACGTGTTCTAAGGCAGTATTGGAATGAGTTTGTTTTTTAATGCATAGCAGGTGTCTTACATTCCAGAAGGCTTCTATTTATTAGACTTTTAAATGTAAAGGACAATGTAGAGTCTAAATGGCTTCATAAATAGGTTTATAGGTAGCTACAAGTTATGCAGTCTAGGAGATGACTAAGGAGCCTAGCCCAAATTCACAGTTGCCCCAGGGCAATGTCTGGTTAAGTGACTTGCTCAAGGTCAGACAGTAGGCAAATGAAGGCTGAGGGAATCAAACCTTGCATCACAGGAAGTAGCATCTTGTTAGTAGCTCATAGTTTAGTCCTCTGCTAAATTCAGGAACTACAGGCTGGAGTTGTCAATGAGGACAGATCTGTTTTATTAGAGAGTAGATGTTTCACTGTTATCACTTTTGTAGGCAACAATACAAATGAGGGATAGCTGATGACTTTACAGTATTCAGCGTTCATTACCAAAAGTAAATTCTGCATCCGGTTTTCAAATACACTGGAAAATAAATTACTGAAGGATGTCAGCATTTTTTCTTTTAACATCTTTATTAAATTACCACTTAAGACATAGGCAAACATAAACGAAAACATACAATTTTAACATTTTTCATTTAAATATATCTATCTTCTTTGCTACTATCATCAGTCCAACATAAAAAAAAATTGATGAATTCCTGCCTTCTCTTATACCTCACTCCTCCTCCTGAACATTATATGCATTGTTCCTACAATTTCCTTTTAGTTCTATATAATTTGCTCCTACCCTTTTATAAAGATCCATCTACCAGTTATTTTATCTCTTTTATAATATCCATTACCTCAAATACACTTGGCTTAGACTTTAATTTCCATTTACTACTAACTGCTTTTTTGGCAGCCAACAGAATTTAACTTTATAAGGCCTTATTATGGCTAGACAATTCAGATCTTTTATCCCAGCTCTAAATAATTACTTCCTTACTTAGACCCATTTGCTCACCCAGTATTTCTGATAGAGTACTCTGTAGGGATTTTTTAAAAATCTTCCAATTCATTACACTCCAAAGACATATGTTCCCAGTTACCCGTTTCTTTTCCATCATACCTCTAACATTTGCTATCTACCCATGGGAAAATGATTTGACGTTTGCTTGGGGTATAAAAATACCTATGCAAATACTTTCAAGCAAAGATCCTAAACCTTCTGGACTTGATTGCTTACTCGGGAGCATACATATGTCGTTCCATTGTTTTCTTGCAAATTGCT
The DNA here is from genome assembly GCF_019279795.1 of Protopterus annectens. Classification (NCBI taxonomy): domain Eukaryota; kingdom Metazoa; phylum Chordata; order Ceratodontiformes; family Protopteridae; genus Protopterus; species Protopterus annectens. Next base: position 476,926,910 of record NC_056734.1, read on the forward strand.
TTTCCAGTCGCTCTTCAAAAACTTTTCTAACCTTTTCTGATTGATTCTTATAGTTATCATGCAATATTTTATATACCCTACTAATTATCCCCTTTTAATAGCTGCTTCTGTTCTAGATTCAACTAAAATCTCTACCAGAGCAGGTCTTCCATGTAAAATTTTTGTAAAATATTATTAGCAGTGATCAGACAGATACTGTACTACTGTATCCATTAATATTTATTTGTATTAATATAAATTCTTGCCAAACACTTAATTCTGTCAGAGTTATTTAATTTCTATTATAACACAGCTAGACACATATAACTATAGATCGATGAACACTCAGTCCACAAACGTCACTAAAGAGTGAAACATACTGTCCAGTTTATATAACTTTTTTAAATGTTAACCAATGCTATTTTTAATGTCCTTCTTTGGTGTTGTATCTGAAGACTTCACAAAAGTCTCTCCACATCATCTTTGCATAAAGTCCCTGTTGATGCAAAGTTTCTGTATGTACCATGAAAAAGTTCATTGGTTATTTCTAACCTGGACAGTTTCTGTTGAAATGACAAATATAAAGTCCAAGTTATTCTTGAGATGAAAAAGTCCCTGTAATGCAAAGTTTCTGTTTGAGATGTCAATGTAACTTCCTTTTTTCTATAACAGGATGCCATTTACAGTAAGCCCACAGTTATATGTTATCAAATATCTAAGCTGAACATTTACAAGAAATCTTTTAATAAAAGGTCATCACTTAACTGTTCTTGCAAAGCAAGCCATATTATTTTAAAAACTGCTGTTTGGCCTTGCATTTTCTTTTACTGCGCACACAGTATAGTGTTGGGGAAAGCATTTTAATTTATACAATCTCTATCAATTCCCCCTTTTTAATTAAAACCAAGAAAATTGTAAGACAATTTACAGCACAATACGATCTTCAGTACTTTGAATCCCTTGGTCTGTTGCAACATATGGATCCCTTGCATTTAAGGCTAGCTCTTCAAAGAGTGTTACATTACCAATGGCTGTTAATTGATTAATACTTTTATTAACACAAATCTTAACACACATGTAAACTGTTGTAATTAAGCAGATAATGATGATAAGAGCAATTAATGTGGAAATTATAGTACCCCACCATCCTGAGAACAATCCACTTAGCCAATCTGACCATTCTGTACTCCATGTTTTCCTAACCTTTGAGGAAACATTGGCAATTCTATTTAAATGGGACTCTGATTTATCAGGAATATATCTACAGCACTCTGTTTTGATTAAAGCACCCCCTGATTAGCCAGCAAGTAATCCAAAGCCATTTTGTTTTGGAGGACCATTGTCTCATTGCTACCATCTCTTCTGTTATATCTGAGATAGCCACACATGTTGCATTTGATAATACTTCCATTAACTTTGCAACTTTCTTAATTCCCATATTGCCTTGGCAGCACCATACCAGGGAAAAATTCCAGCCCCTGAAATGGCAGCATCCACTAAGTCCAGCTGTTCTAAGTCTTCTCCAGGTTTGGAGAAATCATCATGAACCTCTCTTTTCTTTCTGTGATTTCTAGCCCTCTCTTCTGGCAGTGTATGAGTGATTCTCATCATTGGAACTGCAAGCCCAATGTAACAAGATCCTTGCCAGCCTACTGGCAACCATTTATATGTATTTTGTCCACATACAAAAAAGAAACCACTTGCCAAAATTGTAACATTTTCTTGGCCTATTAGGTTATTCATAGCTCCATTTAAAAAAAATCTCTTTCATGTCTTCCGTAAAAGAAGTGTTATGTATTGATTCCCAACCTGTTTCTATTTTATCAACTCCCCTATGATACTCAAGCTTATCTCGTGACCATAGGTGATGTAGGGTGATGGAATAGTTGCAATTACTAATACCCACCCTTACTGTCCCTTTCTGTTGAAAACAAAGCATTCCTCTTTCTGCCTCCATTAATTGTAGATGTTCTTTTATGGCTGACTGGTTTATAACCTTGTTTTTAAAAGATCCTTTAAAAATAAACCCTGTATCAATGGTATTTACTGGAACTGCATGTAATGGCATCCTTCTCCTGTAAGGAATGTGGCTACAAACTCAACAATTTGATTTATTATGCACTTTTGCAAACAGTTTTTGCATGGCTAAAAATGTATTAACTTTAGGTGCCCAATCATGGTGCCCCTGTTCTCGTGACTTATTATGGTGGAGTATATTCCCCCCATTTTTTCTTCATAACCTTGTTTGTAACAGCCCTGGGATGCATAACTTTCCTTTTTGGTCTTATTGGTATTTTTTCTTTTTGCCATGTCATTTTCCTGGTCTCCCCCAGTAGGGTGAAATCATCCTATACTTTGTTATGTACTTGGTTGCATTTTTTTCTGTAGGTGCATTTCTTTTACTAATTGATTTACTAGGCGGTTGTATTTCACACCATATAATTGATTTCTCATAGCTTTTCCTTGCTTGTTTTTCAAAATCTGTATATATTTCTATACTATACTAGGTATATAAAGCATATACTACTATCATGAATACCATGGCTATGCAAATACTTATAGGTACTCTAAAACAACTTTTTTCTTTTGTTTCTTCCGATCACTCCTTTTCTGTGCTTTCCTGCTTAAATGGATTTTCCCATGGGTTTTCTTGTTCTGGTGAAATTTCCAAATTTAATGGATGTTCCCATATTGAGCTCTTTTGTTCTAGTTGAATTTCTGAATTTCTGGGCTCCCCTGCATCTAAAAAATAAAATTTAGAAAGAATATTAATTTTCTATTCCTGTGTGTGGTTCTTTATTAATTTACACTGATCTCTATGAACTAACATAGTGTATTTCTTTTGTTTGTCTGTTGTCTGAGATTTATTTTGTCTTTTTCTATCCTTTGGACTCTGTATACCAACGGTCCTTTTTGCTCGACTACCTCATAAGGTCCCTGCCAATTACTGTCCCGTGGTCCTTCTCTCAAGAAGTTCTTTACAAGGACTTTGTCCCCTTTCTGTAGAACCATTTCTATAGAAATGTCTGGCATTTCTTTCCACAGACAGTAAGCTTGTTCCCTGGCAATAGTATTGCATACCTCCTGTATGTATTTTAACCATTTCTGGTGTTCTACTGCTGTCAATAATGGCTGGTTTTCTACTGGTTCTGGGTTGCATGGGAGTGTTAGGGGCATTTTTTTCTTGGTCATTACTTCAAAGGGTGATATTCCTGTTTTACTGCCCTAATGCCCAGTAGAATCCCTGGTAGATGTCTTACCCAGTCCTTACCTTTTTCCAGGCATGCTTTTTTCAATCTCTCTTTGACTGTTTGATTCATTCTTTCAACAATCCCATTGGATTGTGGGTGATATGGAACATGAAACCTGTGCTGGATTCCCAGCTGTTTGCACAAATGAAACATTATTTGACTTGTAAACTGTGGTCCATTGTCTGACTATGATTTGAGGCCATCCCCAATGGACAAAAATGTTTTTCCGTAGTGCCTCTGCTGTAGTTTTAGCTGACTTACTCTTGGTGGGTATTACTTCTACCGATTTTGAAAATACATCAACTACTACTAATATGTATCTGTATCCTCCCTTTGCAGTAGGGAGGGGCCCTGGATAATCCACTTGAATAGCATGCCATGGCCCATCTGCCACTGGCACCCTATGCAACTGAGGTTTCTTTATACTGGTGTTAATTTGTAAACAAACCAAACATCCCTCTAAAACCGTTTTACACAACTTTTTTAGACATGGATTTCACATCTTTTGTTTAACTATACTCCATAACTTTTCTGTGCCTATGTGGCCCAGAATTTTGTGATTGTACTTGACCAACTGCTTGGCCAAATCCCCTAGGAGACAGGGTATTTTCTTTCCATCCAGCATTGGATATACAAAAATGTCTTGATTGCCATCCCCTTCCAGGATGCATTCATCTAGTTCTTTGGGAATCCCTTTTCTTTCTGAAGAGTTGCTAAACCCTGTATTTCTACTGGTGCAAATGTTTTAACTAACAGTACTTAATGTTTATGTTCAAACTGCTCATGTGGTTCTAACCAATCACCTGTCTCTGTCACTTGTTTTGCTTTGGCATCTGCCAAAGCGTTTCCTCTAGCCTCTTCTGTATTGCATTTTTGATGTGCCTTAATTTTTACAATACTAAATTTTCCCTGTAGGCCATTCTGGGTAATCGATGCCCATAATTTCAACAATAATAGAGCATGTTTGAGGGGTTTGCCAACACTGTCAATGGATCCCCTCCTGGCCTAAATTGCCATGTGTAAACATAACAAGTTTACCACATAAGCACTGTCACTGTAAATGTTGATTGGTTCAAAATGTTGTAAAACATATTTGACTGCTTCTAACTCTGCCCTTTGGGTTGACATGTAACATGGAAATTTCTTCATAATAGCCTCTTGTCCATCTCCTGGGATCACTGCAACTCCTGTTAAATATCTCCCATCTTTCCAAAACCTGGCCCCATCTACATAAACTGTGGGTAAGCCGCCTTGAAAATGTGCATTCAGTGGTGAAATTTCCAGACATTGTAAGCTTTGAACACAATTATGAGGTCCTCCCTTATAGCTAGCCAAATATGAGAGATAATACTTGTCTCCTGTCTGAATTTGGGCATTCTCTGTACTGAATAAAGTCATACATTTTGCAAAAATGGTTTGACTCACTCCCTCTGTGATCTTATTCATTTCCATAGAATTCAAAAGAACCTTTATAGACTGATGTGGTGTCTGTACAATTATTTTTGAAAAAAATCTGTCAAGTATTCTAATTCCCCAATATATGTCTAACAATTGTATGCATGGGTGATATCCCTTTTCAACCGGGGTTAACTTTTGACTGCAGAAGGTCACTGGTCAGAGTGTCTTTTCTGCCTTGCTCCCATTTTGTTGAGTTCAATACTACAGGAGGACTACCGAGATAGTCTCACTTTCTGCTGCTGTCTGTAAAATGAAATCTTGCTGTCCATCAGGTGTTATCAATTCTGTAGCCTGTGTCCATTTCTTTTTTAGTAGCTCAAAAGCCTGTTCTTCCTTCCGTCCCCAACTTACCCGGGGTTCTTCCTTTTTTTCCACTAACATTTTATATAGGGAAGTGGCAGCTGCCACATAATCCTCTATAAATTCTCTGTTATAATGCATGATACCCAGAAATTTATGCAAATCTGGAATTGTCAGTGGCTGAGGTAATTCCAAAATTCCTTTCACTCTTTCCTCAGAAGAGTATCTGCCAGTGGGATGTACAATAGTTCGCAAGAACTTCATCTTTTGTGAAAAGACCTGAACTTTGTCCTTGATGACTTTGAATCCTGCATTTTGCAAAGTACCTAGAACTTTTTAAAGAAGTGTCTCATGCTGCACTATTGTCCCTGACTGTATAAGAATATCATCAATGTAATGAATGACACTCTAATCTGTCTCTAAGGGTTTTAAAACCTCCCCTACTACTTGGAGAAAAATCACAGGACTATTTTGAAATCCCTGTGGCAGCCACATCATCACATACTGTTGATTGTCAAAGGTAAAAGTAAACCGTTGCCAATCTTCCTTTTGTAAAGGAACAGCAAAAAATCCATTAGCTAAATCAATAACTATAAACCATTTACTTTGAGGTTTTATCCTCGCTGCCAATTCCGGCACTCCTGGAACCAGATGTGAATGAGGAGTTGTGAATTGATTGACCTTATGTAAATCAATAACTAATCTGTAGCTACCATCTTTCTTTTTCACTGGCCAAATTGGTGAATTTGTGGGACTGTGACCCTTTTGTATTATGCCTGCCTGTTTCCATTATTCTATACACTTCTTCATATCCTTTCCTGCCTCTCTGGGAATTGGATATTGCTTTTGAAAAGGAGGAATGTAATCAGAAGGATTGCCTACACTCACTGGTACTGCTAACTTACCACAATCTGTCTTTGTTGTAGCCCACAATGGCTGAAATTGTGATTTGATTTGCTTCCATTTATCCTGCAGTTGTGAATGTCTCTTGGTAATGTCTTTTTTTATAGTTACTTACGTCAATTACAAAGCAAGGAAATTGCTGAGCTGTATCCCAACTGTCCATTGTGGCTGACCGTAAAACCTTGTTATTGAAATCAATTACTATTCCCAGTTTGTCAAGGATATCATCCTGAAGGATTGTTGTTCCACAGCTGGAATTCATAAGAAATGCACCCTGTATTGAAGATCCATTTTCTGTGAAACATATTTTAACTGGCTTACTGCTTATGGCCATGCAAGTGCTGCCATCAAAGCCTTGAATGTAAGATTTTTTGAACTGATTCACAGGTAACTGTTTATTAGTGATTGAGCCTGCTGCCCCTGTATCAAGCAGGATATCTTTCCATAGTGTCCCCTCCACCCATACGTCCACTAACTGACGTCTGTCCTTTCCACATTTAAAATTTGTGAGAAAGGTTACTTGGGTGGAGGGGGAACACCCCTAATCGGAGTCATATTAATTCTGATCTACTTTCCTCGGTATGTCTCTGATTACACAGACTGAATGTTCTGTTCCCTGTTGACTGTTAGTGTCTTCCCTATCTAATGTGTACTTTGTACTTTCAATCTCACATTTTAATTCCTGACTTGCACCGTGTGTGAGATCATATGGTGGGTTTTCTGTGTATTTCACAGGGTATACTTTATTTTTTTCTGTATCCCTCTGTGTTTGTTCCTATGGCTGATTCTCCCTTAATGTATTTTCTTTATCTTGATTTCTTTCCCTATTTTTGGGTTTTGAAGAAACACTATTATCTGCATAGATACCTTTTGTATTTGACTTTCCTTCCATCTTTTATAATATGGGCAATCCTGTTTAATCTGGCCTATTTTCTTACAAGTAAAACATATCACCTGTTTTTCTAAACTTCTTTGTGTATCTGTCTGTAACCTTGGTGGAGCAGAAGCTGCTCATGTTCCCCCTGTTTTTGTTCTTTCATCAGAGCATGTGTTACGTCCCCTTCATTTTCCCATGTAGTCTACACTTTGCTCTCCTTCTACAGCAAAAATGTTATTTGTATAAAGTTTTCCATCATCTCCCATTGTCTTGTCTCTGATGAGTTTTTGGACTACTTCTTCTAGGGTTTTTGATCCTAAGCAATAGATATGCTTAATGTCACCTGAGACTCCCTTCACTTATTTTAAAAATGTATGTATAAGCAACTGCTGTACCTCTGGAGCTGTCATTTGGTCATCTGTTTTACCATACACAACCTGATATGCAAGCTTAAAATGATCACTTTGTTCCATTAATTTATCTGTAATGCTAATTTTAAAATAATCAAGTAATTCAGGGGTCAAAGGTTGACCTGAGTATATGCTTTGAGAATAGTTGCCATTCTGGATGTTCTGCTGTCTAGAGAACATTTCTCAGTTTCTATGTATGACTTTAAGCATTTTTGGATGAATACAAACAAAATGTCTACACAGGGCATCATTCCATGTAGACCCTACAGTATATGTTAACCATTCTTCAAATGCCAACATTTGAAAAAGATACCTTTTTTGTCTTGCCACTGAGGCAGTGTCTGCAATAAACATGACTGTTGAAAATTTCTGCTGGGGGTAATGACTGCCATGTTGGCTGTGTCCTGCCCCACATCTATTGGTCTATTTTGTGCCTGTAATAAATCTCGCTTTACTTGCACTAACTGCTGCTTTAAACCTTCCAATTCATTTGTTAAAAGTTGATTGTCATGCTCTAAACTTTGAATGATTGCTGAGGCATAGGTTGTAGATTGCTGCTTTACTAACTCTGTTTGAGCCTGGTCTAACTCGTGCTTTAAAGCTTGATTATCTGCCTGTAGATGGCATATTTCTGTTACACTGTCTTCTGGTAATGTTTGAAAAGCTTATAAAGCTTGTTTTAAAAGCTTGGTGATAACCTTAACCATGTCAAGATGTTCATCTTGTGCCTTTGAAAGATCCTGTCTATATCCCTGTGAAAGTGGCTGTAGAGCATCATCTAATTGCTTAGTATCAGTAATAGTATTATGTAACCTATTCCATTCTGTACAGTAAACTTCATACATATTAACTGTATCAGATTTTTCCATAATGTTCAATCTCCCCCAAAAATCAGTGATTGCTTGAACTACCTCAGATAAAGGCATAACTGCTGAGGGTTGTGGTACTTGTTTATCATCTGAAGAACGAGCAACATCAGAAGGAAATATATCCTTTGTAACAACAGGATATATCTTGTTAACTGTCTTACACATTAAAGTTTTATGACAAAATAGACAGATTTGTGGAAATTTGCAGTCACATAAAAGACAATGTTTGCATAACTTTTGCTTTAGCAATGTATTGCAAATAAATATTTATCCATTTACAGAGATAACTTTTGTCTAACATTTGTGCAGTAAAAATGCCTGACTTACATTTTATGTCTGACATAGAAGATTTAAACCATGATTGCAGATATAACCAGACCTTATCAGGTGTATCATTTAAATTAATTTGCACATTATGTGGGCATTTCAAACTGTCATGTATGGCATCCATGTTATAACTGTAAAGAAGTTACTGTATTTATGCAGAAGACAAACAAGTGTACAGGCTGAAGTCAATCTGGAAAAAGATGGTGTCTCTCCACAGATGAATTGTAGGAGGTTCGTCACGGAACATTTTCTACGGCGTCACTCTGTATCCACCAACAAAGTACTGGAACTGTCAATCTGTTGAACGCACAAAAACATTTAGTTATTCTTGAGATGAAAAAGTCCCTGTAATGCAAAGTTTCTGTTTGAGATGTTAATGTAACTTCCTTTTTCTACAACAGGATGCCATTTATAGCAAGCCCACAGCTATATGTTATTAATATCTAAGCTGAACATTTACAAGAAATCTTTTTAATAAAAGGTCATCGCTTAACTGTTCTTGCAAAGCAAGCCATATTATTTTGCAAACTGCTGTTTGGCCTTGCATTTTCTTTTACTGCACACACAGTATAATTTTGGGGAAAGCATTTTAATTTATACAATCTCTATCAATTTCCCTATCCATTTCTATTTTTGTATTATCTTTTGTTTATTTTCATACTCCTAAATACTTCATCTTATTATGTCCCCATAAATGTTGGTATTTCTAAACCAATTCTTATGTGGGTACGTAATTTACAGCTATAGCCTTTGTTTTAGCTTCATGAATTTTATATCCTGCAAATACTTGAAAGTGTCTTAAAATGTTTCACAACACTGAGATGTCCTTTTCTGGATTTATCAGGTGCAAAACAATATCATCTGCAAATAAAGCCAACTTTTCTTGATTACCATACCAATTATATCCTTGTATTTATGAGTCATTTATTTTCTTTGCTAATGGTTGAAAATATAAAGCAAATAACAAAGGGGAAAGAGGATACACCTGCCTGGTTCCTCTGTTAAAACACAGCTAATTTTTAATTCATGCCTCTGATCCTTCATATATCCTTCTAATTAACCTTATTATTGTATCAGGGGAATGCAAATGCTTCCAATGCTATACTCATAAAATCCCAGCTTACTGTTTCAAATGTTTTCTCTGCATCAAGACCCACCAACAAAAAAGGTATTTTTTTACATACTACTTCCCACTAGATTATCGTTTTTTTAGTAATGTTGTCAAGTTTGCTTCCCCTACACAAAACCAAACTGATCCATACCTATCAATTTTGGTAACACCTTTGCCATTCTTTTAGCTAGTATAGATATAATAAACATGTTATAATTGTGGTTTAAAATTGTAAATGTCTATATGAAGCTCGATCAGAAGGGTCTTTACCATCTTTAGGTAACACAACCACCACAATTTTCTTCCAAGATGTCGGTGCTTCCCCTCATTTTAAAATACCGTTAAACAAAATCTTGCAGATCTTTATCACGTTCTTCCTTTCTAATTTCCAAACTTCCACAGGAATACTATCTGTTCCTGGAAACATTCCTGAAGATTGATTACACATCACTGTTTTTAACTCCTCACCTCCTATCTTAACTGTTAGTTGCTGAGCCTCGTCTACCTCTAACCTTGGCAAAATTAATTCTTCTATAAATATTCCCATTTATACTCTTCCATGTTTTCTACATTTCTCTGCTTTATACAAATTTTCATAAAATTTCTGGAATATCTTTAAAACCTCTACAGGCTTTATGGCTATTTTTCTTGTTATAGGTTTCTTAAATTTGGTGAGAACCCTTTCAAAGTTTTGTTGCCCAAGTTATTATGCTAAATGTTTTTGTGCTCTAGAGTTGTTATTAAAAATAGTTGCTTAACCGCAGTATTTCTAAATTCATGCATATTTTCCAAATACTCCTGTGTTTTCTCTTTAGCACTCCGGATTTGCTCTCTATCTTGTTCTGTGACATTACCCTTATTCTGCAAAAAAATTAACCTTTGTCAGCCTCTCTAAGTAACTTATGTAACTTCTTAACCATATCTCTTTCTGTTTTATTTCAACCCTGTTTTTAACCCCCATTTTCATTTTATTCTAGCCTCTAGCTATAACTTATGAAGATATTTATATATTCCCTAATGGCTCTCAAATAATTTCCACTACCCATTCCTTAAATTCCTCTCTTTTTAACAGGTAAGTGGAAAAGTGCCAGTGTCCTATTTGTAATTCATTACCTTGAATTTTTAGTTTATATTGGTACATAATCAGAAATAGTTATTGGATGTGTGTCAAAGCTTTCAATTAAATGCACATTCCTGTGAAATATAATTTCTATCTAGTCTATCTCAGTTATTGTACCTTGGGGAATAATATGTAAATTATGTCTGAGGTCATACTACTGAATTCACACCTGCCATACCAAATATTTTAATAAATTCCAACATAAATCTACCCTGCTTTGTTATATTGTCTATTCTAGGTCCTCATACTACATACTCACTATTGTAAATCAAATCCTAATCCCCATCCATAAATAATATTCCTTTTTGAAAGATAATTATTTATCCCTAAATTTTCTTAAGTTCTATAATAACAGTTTTTGGTGGGAATATAAATACTTATAATTGTAATCTTCCTCCCTTATCAATAGCCCCTTACTACCACAAATCTACCATTTTTGTCTTTTTCTCCTCATCTCTCACTATTGGAGCCCCCCTAGCAATTAGTATAATTGCTTCCCTTTTCCTCTGTCCCTAATATTCTGCTGAATATCCATTCTGAAGTCCACTCTTTGTCAAATTCACATGCTCATTTATTTCCAACTGTGTCTTGCAGCATTGCTACGTGCACTCTGCATGTCTTAATATAATTTAACACTCTTCCCTCTTCATCAATTCCTGTAAAGCTATTCACACTTCAGGATAATATGGGCAGCATAGCCATGATGATAAAAAGCTATTATCCCACCTATTAAACATGATAGTGTTTTTGAATGTGTATATTCATCTATTGTGTTACATGCATATACCAATGTTTGGCAGGCTGATCTTTTGTGCAGTTGTTTCTTCTCATCTCCATTTGAACCTATGTCACATTTTTCAAAACTTTTTGTATTAATATAAAATTTTCAAACAATAAAAAAACTAAATACAAAACACCCCATCCCCTATTAACTTGGAACAAACACACAAAACTATGTATAACTTCAAAACATGACTTATAACCCTCCAGAAGGGAACAGATCGCCCAAAACCTGATGGCTGCACCTACAGGCATTATCTAACCTAAAATTAGGGTTATCCACATTAAAGGCCATACTACAGCCTGTTATCCCACTTGCACTAATTGTCATCTGTTCTATTCTTATCTCTCTCCCCTTCTCAGATATGAAAAACAGCTTGTATGCTTTCAGAAAACATTAACTTTGAACCCTAAGAAAATGTGTGCTGGCTATCCTTAAATAGTACTAAATTGTACACTGTTTTATTAATTGCATTAAAGTATTAAGGCTGCTAGGGAGATCATTACTTCTTATTCACTTCCCATAATTTCAAACTTCATTTTTTTACCAAACTGCTTGCCATTGTACCTTTAAAGTTTGCATTTCCCTCAGAAAATAATACGCGGAATTCTCAAGATTACTGGTTGCACCAGCAGACAGCTTGTCTCCATGGAAATGTACTCAGCAATGAGTCTTTGTAAATTTCACTCAGAAAATAATGCAAAGCTGCCCTCAGATGCAGACATCTCAACTCCACTGAATGTTTGCCAGTGGAAAGCAAACAAGCTAATATATTTGCAGTAGTAAAATGCTTAGCATTTTCATGGCTTTCATCATGCTGTTTTGTTTTAATGACTTCATGCTTATAAAATACCTATTTACAGATTAAGCTGAAGGTAGTAATCTAGATATTAACCTTTGTAAAATAAAATGAGAAAAATATCCCAATTCTACATATAATATAATCAGTGAACTTTTACATCCCACTCCCACCCCAGTAACCCAAGATCACAGCATATTAACATAAAATTGGCTTTTGTCCAGCTTTTTTTCTCTTGTTATACTGTAAAATGCATATTTCTTACAACTAAAAAGTACTTGTTTAATGTCTCTTACACAGACAAGAGTCACTGAAAAGACTCCCCCTACATTTAAAATAGCATTGACTACACACTACAAAAAAACTGTTTTACTGTATATAACATGCAATTTATATCATGAAATATTTTATACAAATACTAATAAGAGCAAAAATGTTTTACTTATAGTTAGATTTCCCCCCTTTTAGTGTCCTTCTAACATTAATAATCTCTGTTAATTAATATATCTCTGGACTTTCCCAGTAAATAGATACAATACATAAAATGAATGATATAAAGTGGGGTACATGCTTTACAATCCACCACAAGTTTAACAAAGTCCACAAAAGTTCAGCCTTTTTCAGCCACTTTTTTTGCAAAACCATATTTCACAAATATAATAAGATGCTTCATAGTCTTCCATTTATTCATGAATTTCAGAGATGGTGGGCTTCTTCCTGTTTATCTCATCTCCCAACACCTGACTCTGGTTCAAGACTAAGATACTGCTGATTATTCTAGTTAAATCCTGTGCTTTTATTGTCTCTCAGGCATTAGAAAAGGTTTTACTGGCAAAGTCTCTCTATGAACCTTACCATCAGAAGAGTGGGAAGCAGAGTCCTCTTCTGCTTTCCGACTCAATTTTTGTAGGATAAACTGTTTTATTTCCCCCTTAGTCTGTACTGCATTAAAAATTACTTTGATCCTCCAGGAAAAACACTTAGAAGACAGCTGGATATAACATCTTGAATCTCACACCTGCCTCTCAGCATTCTCTGATTGCTGAAATAAAGTTACTTTCTTCTGCCTGGTGTACAGTGAATAATCACTATAAGTGAATTTCTGCTGGTATGATAGCATTTCTACTAATATAAGTCTTAGCTGCTTTCTCATTGCCTGGTTTGGAGCATGCACTCGATGTGCTCTTTTAATTATCAAATTTTGTTGCGGAATACCAGTCCAATTGTTTATTTGTACTTTCATAAAATTAAAAGTCTGTTCCTTACAGTTTCTCTGTACAGCAGAAAATCTTAGGTTTTCTGTGCACCCTCTGTCTTCTAACTGTACTAATTTTTAAACAGTTCTTGAGAAACCTCATATTCAGCCAGCTTTTTCTTCAAGTCACCCTCTGATTCTTTGCAATTTTATTAGTTCATCTGAATGACTAGTTAAAGCTTCTATTTTTTCTAGCCTTTTGTTGTTTGAATTGCTATATTCCTTCATTTATTTTAATCATCTTTAACCACATTTGATTTAGCTTTTTCCTCTAAATTACTGGAAGCTAACTCTTGAACCAATACTGAAGCTTGAACTGCTTTTTTGCTCAACAGCTGCAGAATTCTTCCCAGATAGTGTTTTCTTTGCAACTGTTTTGGTTGATTTTCCTTCAGGTTTTCCAATTTTTTTCTTTGCTGGCATCCATGTGGTGTATTTACTTATTTACTAGTCAGTAACTGAATTTTGCCAAAAAAAAAAAAAATTCAATTGCCCTCCTTTTTCTCTGTTTCTGTTTTCTCATTGGGCAAACTGAAATTAGGTTGTTGATCAGTGTACAGCCATCTTGGAAGATCCAATGTTAGCATTTTCTTGATGTGTATTAAGATAAGGTATATAATACACATTGTGCTCATGCATAACAAATCATACCCTTTCAGAAACAAAATGTGTTGCTGAAATAATATGTGTCGGATATGCGTACTATAGTTGTTTAACCAGGAACATTTGCTGTTGGTACTTATTGCATATGTACCCATCAGTCATCAGTAAAAGACCAATCAGAAAATGCAGGCTGTCAAAGTAAATGAAATCTTACATGAATAAATTAAATACATTTATATTTCAATAGGTTTTTTTTAACTGAAATACAGTCATTAATTCCTGAAGCCTCATTGGCTCATAAAATAACTTGCCATTTTAATTCTAAAAATTCAAGATATGCATTAAAATGCCCAACAAACTTAACCTTGTCTACCCTTTCAATGACATCATTGATTGTGTTTAAAAGTACCATTGTGTTGTATTTTTATTCTGATGAAGTTCTTTATAATAAAGAGAATGAAAGAGATAAAGATCCCAGTTCTTTTTATTGTGTGTAATCCAGCAGTGGTTGCCTTTTGGGAGTGCCTCACATGTTTGTTTTTATGTTTTTACATTCATTTTATTTCTTCGATGTTCCACAAACATATTTTGTCCCTTTCTGACATCAATTTCTTGACAGTAGCATGAAGATGTATTTTGACTATAGCTCTATCTGTATTGAAGCATGCTTATTTATTGCCAGTAGAAGGATAGTTGTTTCATCTATTAAATGGAGGTTGGTTAAAATGGTAATTTCACTATGCTTAAAATGGATACTTCACTGTTCACAGTCCTGTTGCAGTAAACTCACTGAAAGAGTTTTAGATTTACATTACTTCTGATGATGGCTAGGGCTTGGAGTATGTTTTTGGTAGTTAATGCTGAAAGCTGATTGCTTAAATATTTTTGTCAGGATCAAACCTACTGTGTTAGCCATTCTTGTTTTGCTGACAGCATAACTGAAAGCAATTCTAAGCTGATAGTAGCTTTATGCATTTGTTAACACTTTTGCCATTATACTGACTTTGCTAGGGAAAAGTAAATCTTAGTTTAGCTGTATACCATGGTACTTAAGCCAGGACAACATGCTGTTTAGAATTTGGTTTAAGAAAAATCTAGTCTGGATTAAGAGTTTTACTTCTGCCAAAGTGCATTTTGACTGCAGTAGTTTTCCTGCCATCAGTTAGTGGTGGCTTATTTTTAATGTTTACAGATGAAAGGATGCCATTCATCAGGAAAGCATTCAACCATCCCTCTTGGCAGTCTGTTTATTTTTTCATATAACTAAATTTAAAACAGTAAGCTGCTATCTTAAGGTCAAAGTTCTGAACTTAAGGCTTGAGCCAAGTTTCCTAGACTGCACATACATGTGGCAAGTAACCAAACTTAGAATTCAAGAATCTTATTATAAAGACTGTGTTCATTTAAGTGTAGCAGTTTAAGTCCTAAATTTCAGTTGCAACTTGCAAGGCAGCAAAAGAGCTGAAATAAGGTGTAAGCAATGCCATAGAACCTGTGACTAATGTCCTCATAATTTAAAAGTGTTTAGATCTGCTTTCAAAACTATGGCTGAGTTCAACAAAACTTGAACACAGTCTGGTGTGTCTTGAGTGACACAAAACTTTTTATGAAATGCTCGGGTAGAAAAGGAACATGCAGTGCAGGTTTTGGCTAAGCTGATATTTATGCCTAGGAACTACCAAAGGATAGAGGTGAAGAGGCCTTATATATTCACTGCACCGATAACTTAATAGTGACTCCATTATTTTTTAGTACAGTGATAGATGTGGAAACACTATGTTGAGCAAGGCTAGGAATACTGTATGCTCCCATAGTGAGGCAGGCTAGCAGTACTGTGGTCAAGCATATGATTTATTTATTTGTTTGTTTACATATGTATTAGTTAACTGGATAAGTGCACTAGTTCAAAGAGCCTTTTTAGGCTTGATCCAGCCCACAAGACATACAACAAAACAATACCCATGGCATAAGAACTAATAATTGTCACAAAACAATAAAATATACAACATAAAGTAACAGAAAAAGCTTATTAGTAGTATTATATAAAATAGCATGTATGTAAAATAATAGATACTGTAAATGAAAATATGAGTCAGCTCTCTTACATCATATTGATATTTAGATCTAAAACCAAGCAAAGGAAGGAGGAATGGAGTAGAAAATAGCACATGGAATAACTCAGTTAAGTAATAGTAAAGAATAGTATGGTAAATGGATAGTAGTCTCACAAAAAGAAATGATATTAAATTGGATTAGTATGCACAAAGATTGTCAGAAATTAGATATACAGTTTTCTATTCCATTCCAAGTTAAGGCTATAATGTAGTTCTACTGTTTTGCCATGGGTAATGTGAAATGGGTGAAGAACTGAAGCATGACTGCCAACAGTGATGAGTGAAGTCCCAAACTTCATGGTTTGAACAGTGGTGAGATTTACTGTGCATTGTTGATGGCAGATAGTTAAATTATAAGAGCACTAGACAGTTATTGTCTGGCTGTCTTGATTGTTTAAGCTGAGGTATTTGTATGGGACCACCCCTTGATGGCAGTATGACTGAGAAGAATAGAAAGGATGAATCAGTAGTGTATAGCAGCAATCTCTAAGTCCATGCTGAGGGGGCCTGCCAAGCTTATCAGAGTCAGTGCATGTTCCACTGATTGTATGTAGATCAGCTAACCTACAGGCTTGTTATAAATAAAGGAGTAAAGGGAGAGGGACAGGAAGATTAGGTGACTAGCTACTGATAATGTTATGTGCTGTTATGGTTAGAAGGCTGCATGTCACATTTGCTTCTGGTTGTTCATAAACTCAAAAGTTTCCCTACTTAGGATATTTTTATCACTTCCAGATATAAAAGGTGCCAGAGAGACAGCACAGTTTGAATTTCTATGGGAAGGCACAAGACTATCAATAAAGATGAAAGTATTCTCTATATTAAAATTTTTAGACTGAAAATTATACAGTGTTTGCAATTCTTATGTCTGGAAGGGGTGAATATAAGGGTATTAGTAAACAAAGAAAATAAGTCTGAGACACAAGGAAATCTGCAATATAATGGAGAAATAATATTGTTGATATCAATGTTTAACATGTCTCATAAGAAACATATGGTTTTCACCTGCAAGCATTCAAAAGGAACAGTCAAAGGTACATCACTGTAATAAGGAAAAAATGCATGGCTTTATGCATTTAATCCAGTGAAAGCTCACACTCACACAAGCAGTAAATGCACCACATCTTTAAATGCATGCAAATATTGATCCTTCAGAAGAGATGCTAAATCAAGATCTCATCTGCTTGAGTTGGGGGTAGATCAGTTGAATGTAAAAGATCCTGGGGCACCTGCCAAAAAGAGAAGGGTTTTTTTATTTGTATATCTATTTACAATTTATTTATTTACATATTTAAACAAAAACTACCTTACATTGAATATTACTTTCCTTCATTTATAAACATCTCTTTACAAACATGTAGATCCCAACCTTTTTTTCACAACCACCACTTAATTTTCCTTATTATATTTGGTGATATCCACTTTGCATTAATCATGATATCATTAATTCTCACATTCCAAATTATCCGTATAGTACAAAACATTTTAATCTAATTTAACATATTCTTCACTATATTTTCCATAAAAAATATTCAATCGTATCCATACTTAACTGATTATAATCTTAAAATTATGTAACTATTTTATTTTCTATTAACTTTTCTCATATTTTTAACTCTTTTACATGTCAGAAATGCTCTGTTGTTTCTAACTCTCCACAAAAAAGACAAATTATGTCATTTATTTTTTTATAGCGCATATTTCTCTTTACTGGCAACTTACTGATTTGCACCCTCCATAAGAAATCCTTACATTCAATGTGTTGCTTATACCTTTTATTTATTTGCTTTATAGCTTTTATTTTTTTCCATTAAATATTCCCATAGATTGACACAATCATTTTGCAACAGTACATTTTATATCATATTTTCCTATTTTCTTCTATTCCTTCTGTGTTTAATTTCTACAATTTTATTTTTTCTTGATGCATTCATATATCTTTGTTTCTTCAGCCTCCCTCCCTTTTGGCCATTTTAATTATATCCCATTCTTTTTTTGTATTTCTCCTTAGATATAGTTTTCAACATATTTTCATTTTCATTTATCCATACCAAAACCCTATACAAATTCACTGAAGCTCCATATACTATCGGACTAATTAAACCTAACCCCCCTTACATCACCCCACTTTTCACTGGATTTAATCTAGACCCCACATAAATGAAAATCTAAGTCAATAAACTTTTTCTCCAGCTCTTTTGGTATCATATATGCAGTAGCTATATATGATAATGTTCCCATCCAAATTGTATTTATCAAACATATTTTTTTTATTAAAGGACAATGTATACCTTTTCCACATGATACTTAGTCCTTTTAAATCCCTCAAAATTTTCTCCCATTGTTCCTTCACTGTATTATCTTTTCCAAAAGCAATTCCTAATACTGATATCTTTTTCTTTTCAAATTGTATTTCTTCCAATTCCTTATCATATCTAAAATGCTTCCATTTTCATCCACGTATAAACAACTACTCTAGATTTACAATGCTGACACTTTTTATCTCAGAAATTGTCTCTGTTAAATGAAATATTTTATCTGTAATTAGTATAACCAAAACTTTGATTGTCATTTTTGCTTTAGAAATTGTCCTAGTACTTTTGTACTTACTATAACAAAAGCTTTGATTGTATTTTTTGTTTGTAATTATTGTTTTGTTTCTGGAGCTTTTCTCCCCAGGACTCCATTGAAAACGGGTTATTCTAGGCCCAATTGACTATCCTGGCAAACCAACTGCAAATAAATAAATAAATACATTTTTCTTTGTTAATTTTTAATTCAACCTCTCCTAATCTATCATTCCTATTTATAACTACCTTTTTCATTCCTTCTATATTTTAGCTAATATTATATCGTCAGCATAAGTCATAACAATAGGATATATTGCCCCCATTTCTTGTACATACTTACTCATTTCCTTTCCTTTCCTTCATTTATTCCTTTTATTACACTATTCATTACTATTGTAAACAAAATATTACTCATTGAACATCCTTGTTTTATAGCTCAATTCAACCATATTTCTTCACTTAACCAGCCATTTACTAAAACTTTAATTTTAGTTTTTTTATACACTGATTCACATAATTTTCTTTATCTTTATACTAAAATTCTCTTCTCCCATTATTTGCCAAAAAATACCATGCTCTGTTGAATCAAATGCTCTGTCAATGTCAGCTATTATTAGCTTTGCTTCATTTTTTCGTTTCTTAATGTCATCTACTATTTCTCTAATTACTATTAATAACTCTAGACTACCTTTTCCTTTAACTCCATAAATTTTTGCTTCTATTCTATACTGCCATTTATTTTCTAATCTTCTTTGTAAAATTTTCATAAATAATTTATAATCACTCTTACTCAACATTACTGGTCTCCATTTTTTTTATTTAATTCTTTTCCACTTTCTTCCATATAAACCTTATAACATCTCTACATATTTCTTTGTGATTAATGCCATCATTTAACCATTCATTAAATATTTTTATTAAAATTTACTTTGCCATTGCATTAAATCCTTATACATTAGATATCCTATACCATCTGGTCCAGCTGCTGAGCTTACATTTACTATCTTCATCACCTCTTCTAATTCTATTATTGTAATTTGTTTTTTTTTCTTTCTTTGTTATGTAAACTGCTTTACTTTATACTGTTCTCTCCTTTTTGTTTCCTTCTTTTTACCATCTCTTTCACATACCTTACTATTATATTCATTATATTTATCTTTAATTTTTTACTTCATTTTTCATTTCTCTCATTAAACCATTGTCTTCCTTTCCTCCTCTATTTAAATATGGTGACACTTTTTCCTTTTTTCCTTGTATAAAATATTTTGCTTATATAATAAATCTTAACATTTTTCTTGATTTTTCTGATAGATCTCTTTGTCTTTTCTAAAATATTCCCTTTCATTCCTATCAAGACTATATAAAGCAACCTTTTGCATTTCTTTATATTATTTTTCATTCGCTGTTTTACTATTTTCCCATGTTAAATATATTCTTTTATAGTTTTCTTTAAGTATTAGCTACAATTCTGACCAATTTTTAAAAAAATATATCTCATTGTCAAATGATTTTTCTATCACTCTATTATAACTAACCAACCTTTTCATGTCACTCCTTTTCATTACTCTCTTAATTCCCTTTCCTGTTTTAATGTAATCTTTATTTTAGTCTATCTCAATCCACATAGCGAAATGATAGAAAAACCCATTTCCACTGTTTCCTCTGTCACTATCTTCATATTCTTTGATAACAAAAAATAATTTATATTCGGTTTTAAGTTTCCTCTCCGATAAGTATTTTTATTCAAGTTTCATAAATCTAAGTCTCTGTGTTTTATTATTTCTCTCATTACTTTCTTGTCTGATCTAGTTTTTTCTTTTTATGTCTTATGAAACAATTAAAGTCTACTGTTATTATTATATCCATATATTTATTTATTTATTTATTTATTTTTTATTTATTTTACATTTGTTTACTGGAAGGGCTGGGGAGAAAAGCTCAATTTTTATTTAATAAATAAAAACAATACATAAAAAAGAATACAAACAATGAAAAAGAAAGAAAAGAAAAAATAATACAGTATATAAAGAAATGGTAATTTGCATAAAAAACTGTCATTTTTAAGTACAGATTCTGGAATACAAATGTGGTTTGAGTAATTCAATAATATTTGGATCCATGATGTTAACAAGCCAGTTGGTGACATAGAAAATATACCAATCCTAGCACTTAAGACTGATAGATGTACTGAAATATAATACAGAAGGAAGTTCCAGCTTCAGAGGCATACTGAAGACATTCATATGGAGTTATTAGTCTAGGAGGCAGGGAAATTGGGCTGTAATGTTGGGTTGCCAAGACAGAGCCAGGAGTTTGAAATATGTATTTTTAGGAGCTTTTTAAATTGTAGTATGGAACAATTAGAAATAAGAGAGGTTGGAAGTTTATTCCATATTCTTGAAATGTAGCATTAAAATAGTGATTCACCGACTGCATTATTTGCTTTGCAGACATGTAGGAGGGATTTGTTCATACAGCAGAGGTGTCTAGGGGAGTTGTATGGCTGTAAGAGGTTATGAAGGGCAGAAGTTTTATTGGGGTGATGGAGGATTTTGTGAGCAAAGGTTAGTTGATTAAAGTGTAGCAGTTGAGGAGGTTCAAGCCAGTTTAGTTGTCTGAGAGATGTGCAGTGATGGGATCTGTATGAAGCACCTGTTGCAAATTTGGCCATTTTATTACAGCAAGATTCAAGCTTGGCAAGGTTGGATTTACAGAGGTTTGTAAGTATTGGGGAGGTGTATAAGAGAGTAGATAGGAGGTGTGTTTGGGCAATAGTGGTTTTTGTGTTATTATTTAGGAATGTTTTTGTTCCTATAGAGGAGCCTGAGTTTCTTGTGGGCTTTTTTAATGGCTTGGGCAGTATGTATATCAAATTTCAAATTGTTGTAAATTTCTACATCTAGTAGTTTAGTGTGGGTTGTTGGGGTAATGATGGTTTTATTTTTGGATATGATGCTGAAGGATGGGGATGGGGTTTTACCTGGATGGAAGAGAAGACGTTTTGTTTTGTTTGGGTTAAGGCTGAGCTGAGAGTTAGTGAGTCTATTTTCAGCCAACAGGAAAGATTCCTGGGTGTAATAGAGAGGAGACTTAGCATATAATAGTTGAATCACTGGCATATTGAACCATGATGGCATGAGGCGTGGAGGTGTGGAGCTGGTTGGTGAAGACAGAGAACAGAAGGGGCCCCAGGATGGAAACTTGGGGGGCTCCTATGGTAACTGGAAGAAGGGGGGATAATTATTGCTGCCATTGGACAGCCTGTTGATACTCTGCAAGGTAATTTTAGAATCAGAAGCTGGATGAGGTACTGAGGTTTAGGGAGGAGGGAACATTGATTAATTTTGAGTGATTAACCATATTGAAGGTCTTAGATAGGTCTAGGAATATGGCAGATACAAACTGCCCATTATTCCTATGTTGGTTAAGGACACTGGGGCTGTGGAGGTATTGTGAGAGTGGTAAAAGCCATGCTGTATATTTGTTAGCAAATTTTGTTTGTGAAGGTAATCCATGAATTGGGTATGGATGACTCTTTCAAGAATTTTAGACAGGGGGGATAAGATGGCAACAGGGCGGTAGTTTCTTAACTCAGTGGAGTTTCCTCCTTTGTGTAGGGGTAGAATGTGTGAGATTTTCCAAATAGCAGGGTATTTTCTATAACATAATCTAATATCTTTTGAAATAATTTTCCCTTTCTTTATATATCACATATGTGTATACTGCTATTAATCAAGACACTTTTCTTTCCTACCTGAAATCCACTACTATTAATCTTCCTAGTTCAACTAAAGTATAATCCAATATTTGTTTTCCTTTCCTATGTAATATAGCAATTCCTGAACATTTTTCATTACTCATATTCCATATTATACCTTCTATCCATAATGTTTGTCTGTTTTCTTTCTTTTTTACTTAATAATCTAATATCTTCCAGTATTATCAAATCCACTTCACACATATTACACCACTCCAGCACTATTTTCCTTATTATATTCATTGAAGGTTGTGTGTCAGGGCTGGTAACTCGGCACGTAAAAATCCACTACCAAACATTAGCGGATAGGAGTTCTGCTGTGGTGATCCCTAACCGGGATACGCCGAAAAACACAACAACAACAACAACATCATATTCTTTATACTGTTAACATTAATAGATCCTAATATTATTTGTGGTTGTTCTTAATTTACAGTAAATTATTTATGCATTCCCTTTCATTTTGACTTTCATTCCTACATCCTGGAATTTTATTTTTCTATCTTTAACCCCTTTTCCCAATTGAACTTTTCTGTTTAACCATTTTCCAATTTATTTCTTCTCCATCATTAACTTCTGACTCACTATCCTTTTCCCCATCTACTTTTTGTGCAATAACTGCTTCTTCTTTGCTTATTTAATTGTTTTTCTATCCCTTTTTGTATTTCCTCCTATTATTGCTCTTTCTCATTTATATCACTTTCTAGTCCTCTTTTTTTCTCACAATCCATCCATACATGTTCTATTTGCTTACATTTATAACACATTTTGTGACAATTTTTACCATCATGACCAGTTTTCCCAAATGAATAACAACTAATAACTTTTTTCACAATTATTTACAAAATGTCCCTCTTTCCCACAAAAAAAACATGTTTTTGGTTGTTCTCAGTATTTACCAACAACCCTATTACCATTGACATTTACCATGCTCAGAATATGTACTATTTTACAATTTTCCATTTTTAAAATTAAATTACAGTTCACGACCCTGTCCTATAACTTTAGAAATGTCCTTTACTTAATTAGAACAATTCTTTAACAAATACTTCTTAGTCTTTCTTTCAGTTTCAGTTTGGCATTGAATATTATAGCAATAACCCACGCCTGGGTGTGGGTAATGCTAAATTTACCCACGGTTGGCGTGGTTTGGTCCCGAGTAAGCCCGAGGACCAAACAAAGCCAACCGTGGGTAAATTTAGCATTACCCACACCCAGAAGTGGGTTATTGCTATTATACCATGACATTATTTAAGAAAAGAAACTATTACTTTTCTTAAATAATGGCATAGTATAATGCCTGTTTACTGCCCTTCTGCAGATGTCTGGCATCCGCGGCAGTTCTGATGTACTGCACGCCTGTGCAGTACATCAGAGTTGTGAGCAAAAACGAGAAAGCAAGATCTCCGTTGCTTTTTTAGTGTTGCTATGTTAAATCAGTTTAACAAAGCGAAACACTTTAAAAATAAACAACGGACATCTCCTTTGCTTATTTTAAAACTGTCTCGCTATGTTAAACTCATTTAACATAGCGAAACACTAAAAAAAAGCAACGGAGATCTTGCTTTCTCCGTTGTTTTTAAAACACTGCTCGCTATGTTAAATGGGTTTAACATGGCGAGACAGCTTTAAAATAAGCAACGGAGATCTCCGTTGCTTATTTTAAAGCTGTCTCACTATGTTAAACCCATTTAACATAGCGAGACAGTGTTTTAAAAAACCGAGTTATACTAATGGAAAAAAGTCCGGGCGACCGGACCTTTTTCCATTAGTATAACTCGATTTACAACGGGCACACTGGCCAATCAGCGTGCACGTTTTGGGGGGATCATGGTATAATAACTTTTCTTTGTGCCTCTCAGAAAAAGTCTAGATAAATTTCTTTTTTCTTTTCATATTTATCCAAGAAAGTTTCTAAAATTTCAGCAGTCTCAAAAAATGTCACAATAAGTGTCTTTCTTTATTAAAATGAAAGCTCTTACCTCCTGTGTCCTTATCCCTAAAGTCACAACAACTTTGTCCAATACTTCATACCTATTTCCAAATCTTCCTTACTTTGAATTCTCATTACAAACTTTTTGTTTTCCACTTGTTCTGCTTTCTTCCTCTCCCTTCTAATTTCTTTTTGTTCTTCAACCACCTCAGCAAAAGATCTTTTCTTTATTTTCTGTCCTTTGATCTGATATATCATTTCGCCTCACAATATTTCTTTTTCTGTATCTGGCGCACTCTGCTCCACTAGGTCTTTTACTATATCATCCCGCAACCCTCCTGACTGGAGGGTTGTAATTATAATCCCTTCATCTTGTACTTCTTGTTTCAGATCCTGAAACAGCTCTCTTTGAAATAAATCCTCTACATCTTTAATATGGTCTCCTTTTACTTTTTCCTGCATGAACGTTTCTTCTCCTTCATCACCAAACAACTCTATGGAGTCTGCATTCGCCTGTACTTCTTTCCGATCATCCACCATATCTGCGTACTATTCTCCCAGCCGCTGGTGTGCTAGGAATGGAACAGACACTCAGACTCGAAAAGTCACTTGTGCTACAAGTGCCAAAGCAGTAGGGGTCCTTTATTTTAAAATAATTATACTTATTTACATTCCAGAGCATATCTAAACAATCCTTTCTTGGTTTGTGATTTACTGTGGAGTTGATTGGTAAGAAAAGTTTTATTTGAATTTATATTTTATTTATCATTGTTTTTCAATGTTTGTAGGTAGGAAGGGATAGCTTGTTAACAACATTTACTTTTATTCACATTTTGTTGTTTTATCATTAATTTCACTCTTGGTTGTTAGGAAGGGATATATTTTAGACAGGCAAGCTCTAGCCACCCACAGGGGCCTAGACAGCTATACATTCACACAGACTGCAGAGAGGAAAATCCAGAGCATATCTAAACAATCCTACCTTGTTTTGTGATTTATTGATTTTTACCATTAAAATGGAGTGTAAATGCAAGCGATAGTGAACAGAAGCAACTGCATGCCTTTGCGTATGATGTAAAGGAATTACAGCTTTTGCCTGGCTTGCAGAACTTATACGGTCAGAACAATTTTACAGTACTTACTTTAGTATTTAGTTGCATATTGCTTGTGTGATTTTTGTCATAGAATTTGATTTAAGTTCTCTTTGAATTTTGTGGTTATTGATTTTGATTATTCTTTTCTTTTACAATATTTTATTCACTTGAAGTTGAATATGGATTCCTTAAATAAGTATGCAATTAATGATTCGCTAATACACAAATATCTTGTACAGTGTAATAAATGCTATGCATATTTAAAGATAGCAGCTGATAACACTGGTGATCTCTGTTCCTTGTGTCAGAAGTTGGATGATTTACTTACCATTGTTAAAAGTAAATCTAGACTTGATGATGATTGCACTTGTACAATTGGCATAACTTGGAGAACTGTTGTTACATATATTAATGAGTGGACTGGTGAGATAAATAATGTTAGGCATAGAACAAATAGAACACATTTAGGAAATAATGCATCTATTGTCTGTAAAGATCATTCAACACCTATGAAGCAAGACGATACTCCCTAACAACTTTGGAATTCTGGATGCAAGTATTCAGCAATCTCAGGATCCAGATTGTTTAGAAGGAAACAAAAAAGAAAGAAAAGAAGAAGTTCACAACAAATAAGGAAGCAAAATAAACTGATTAATGTCTGTGAAGTAAAGAGAATACTCACTAAAAAGGACACTGCTTTGCTATGTAACACACAGGTTATGGGGAATGATAATATTCTTCTATCAGAAAACCTTCTGTCTACAGAAAAATTCATATTTTTCCCAAAAGAGAAGGCAGAAAAAAGAGGCAAGGGGCAGATGAAAAGGAATAAATCAAAATTGAATGTGGAAGGATTGAAGAACATTACTGTAAGAAAAAAAGAAGAGAAAGACAGATGCTGACTACATTGCTCAAGCTGTGGATTTACACTGCCAGCTGGATGAGATTTTAATGCACAATGAAAACAGTGAGATTAATAAGACTAATGACGATGAAGATGTATTTGTTGTAACAATTGATAGAGCTGATTTTGCTGTATTATAAGTTGAAGATTCTTCAGAGCTTTTCAGCAAAGACATTCTTGTAATTGGAGATTCAATTATTAGAGGAATTGACACATTTTCAGAGAAGATAATGAACATTGAATAGTGTTATGTTTGCCAGAAGCAAAAATAGAATATGTGAGACAAGCCTTGGAATGCCTTAATGTAAGGAAGTACAGATCTGTTTTTATTCATGTTGGCAGAAATTATCTCATCCACAAGGATTCTCTGACTTTTAGTAGGGAACTGTCAGCCGTCTTAGCTAGTATAGCTTATACTGGTGTTAGGACATATTTTTCACAAATCACCTATAGAAAGAATATTCAGGTCACCATGAATGAAAAAAAAATGGGGTAAATACCTACATAGAAAAATATCCAGGTTTTAAAAATGGAAATGTGTAGAGCATCCAAGTCTAGTTTGGGCACACATGTTCAGAAAGGATGTCATGCTTTTGTAAGATCAGAGAAGAGAATTTTTGCAGCAGATGTTGTTGTTACTTTCAGCTTTTCCTGATTAGGGGTCGCCACAGCGTAACTCCGGTCCGCTAATGATTGGCAGTTGATTTTTACGAGTTGCCAGCCCTGACGCACAACCTTCAACAAAGGTACGCCCATTCACGCATGTCTCTACGCAGAAGAAGCTCTAACTGAGAGTCGAACCAGACAGCGTCTTACTGTGAGGTGACAATGCTACTGCAGCACCACCACCGTGAATCCTTTACAATATTTGACAAACACTAAGTGGGATTTTTGCCAGGTCAAAAATTTAACAGTTCACAGATAGCAACATTGTATGCATCTCTGATGGTTGTTAATGCTAGAAGCATCAATAATAATTTTTTTTTATTGGAAAATTTGCTACATTCCCGCAAGATTGATGCTGTTATTGTTTGTGAAACATGGTTAAAGAACAATGACTGGAAACCAGTTCTGTCAGGGTATAAATATTTTTACTGTAATACTAACAAAAATCAGGTGGAGGTGTTATGATTGGGATTAAAGACAGTTATGAGACCGGTGATTATTACATGTTCAATGATAACATGAATACTATAGACTGTGTAACTGTGACAATAAAGGCAACCATGGAACATATAACAATTGTTGGAGTGTATAGACCACCAAAGTCAAGTGCAGATGACATAGAGGAATCCATACATTTCTAGCATGAAACACTGAAGGGAAGAATAATATTAGCTGGGGACTCAAATTTACTAGAAACAGATTGGATAATATTGCTTCAACAACATTAGTAAATAAATCATCCACAACATATATTCAGGAGCAACAATTGCTTCAGTTTGTAAAAAACTTACAAGAGAACAGAACATACTAGACATTGTGTTCCTAAAGAAATTACTGTTACTTCAAGTCAAGTTTTACCACAACTGATGTACAGTAATAATGGGGTTATAAAAGGTTAATTTGTTGCTAGATAATTCTGCCAAAGTGAAATCTAAACCAATGCACAGAAGGTTAATTGCAGATTATATGGAAGCAAAACAGTCACTATGTAAAACTAACTGGAGTGAGGTGTCCAGTGAAAAAACTGCAGATGGAAAATAGAAAGTTTTGAAAGAGAAAGAGTGCAAAAAATAAAAAAAAGTAACATCAAGATCTAGGCATACAATGTGATATATTTCCATAAGAACAAGATATCTGATTAAGGTGAGAGAGAAAAAAATATAAGCAATGGAGGAGAGGTCAAAGTACAATTTTGAAAACTGAAATAAACAAGCTGGATAGATTAAGCATAGTGTGAGACAAGATCAAGAACATTTTTTAAAACATTTATATACAGATACTGAGCATAATATGAAACCTTTTTACAGATACATAATATGTGGAAGGAGTAAATACATACAAATTCATAAACTGTGTGCAGATTCTAAAATTTATTCTCAGATACAACAGTTTATAAATATTTTTACAAAATCTTATACAAAACAGTCAGGCTCTACAAAAGGGGTGATAAGTTGTCCTAGTGACATCCAGGTAACTACAGATACTGGAATCAAGTTAGATTATATTGAAAAACTGCAGAAATTGGATCCAAACAAAGCACAGGCAGTAGATGGAATTAGATAAGAATGACCTGAGAAAACTTCAGCAAGAACTTAAGGTACCATTATATCTATTATTCACATGGCCATAAAATATGGGGAGATTCCTCAATATTGGAGATATGTGCTTATTAAACCTGTCTTTAAGGGAAAGGGGAGTAGGACAAACCCAGAGGCATATAAACCCTTAAGTCTACTTTCATGTTGTGGAAAAATAATGGAGAAGGTAATATTGGATAAGTTATTGTCAGAACTGGATAGGTTGGGACTTGAAACCATTTATCAGCATGTATATGCTGAATATATATATATATATATTACCACCTGTAACACATTCTGTAAAAATATAATAACAGCTATGAATGAAATATTGTGCTGTGATGTAATTTATATAGATTTAACTTGAGCATTTGACAGGGTCATACAAAAAACAATGATCAATAAATTAGAACAGCTAGGTATTGATGTACTCTTGAGAAGATGGATAGCTGCATGACTTACAAATAGGACATGGCAAGCATAATACAGTAACTAGGCAAGTGAAATCCTTGGTTACAGTCAGACTGTCCCACAGGGCTCTGTCCTATGCCCTTACTTGTTTAGATTGTATCTTTCACACCTAACTTTTTCATCTGAGGTGTTCTACAGTCTATATGCAGATGAGCTGAAATTAGGTAAACTGATTACATGTGTTATAGATAAGGCATGTCTGCTAAATAACTTGACTAAATTGACCATTTGAGTACAGGAGAATAATGTGCTGATAAATACATCGAAAACTAAGCATATGAGATTTGGGAGACATAAATTGAAAAGTGAATATTTAATACAGCACACAGTGGTTGAAACTGTCGACTCATTTAAGGACCTGGGTATATAAGTAGATCCAGCTATGAATTTTTCTAATCATATCACCCAATTTGCTAATGACAGTTATAGAACTATAGGTTATATAAAAAGATTTATAAAGTCTAGCAAATCAAAAATGATGAAGTCATTGTTTGTTAGTTACATTAAACCCAAATGTGAGTATGGAATAACAGTATGGAAACCCTACAAGAAAACAAGCATGAGCAAACTGGAAAGCGTAAAGTGGAAATATACCAGGGTATTCATGGATGTGAAAAATTTAAGTTATTATGAAAGACTAAAATATCTGAACTTGTACAGTGTCTCTTATAGATATCTAAACAGAGATCTTATTCAGATATATAGGGCATTCAGAGACAACTACTTCTGGGAATGTTTGGGGTTATCAAAATGTACTACAGAATCATCAGACAACCTGTGTAGAGGATTCTATAAGAATGAGAAGTGTACTAATTGGTCATCTGACAGTGTAGCTGATGCATGGAACAGACTACCAAATTACATTAAAGCAAGTACTAGTTTATATATTTTTAAGAACAGCCTAGACAATTATTATGGGAACACGTGTTTTGGTATATTGGCAAGCTTGAAGGGCATTAATTCCCATGCTTGAAATATTTGTATGTATGTATTCCATGTACAGAATTTACATTATAAACAATATTTACATTATTTACAATTTCTACACAATGCAACATAATTTCTTCTTACTACTTTTTCGAAACAGATAACATTAAGCATTACCTTCTGTCTGACCCCCACTCCAACTCCCACAACCAAAACCTTATTTTTTTAACATCATAGCTAAATCCTATTTTTCATTAAACATAATTTCCTTCACTTTGATTCCAAATCAAAAATATTATACCAAACATTTTTTATCAATTTTTACATAGTTTCTACCTTTGTTCTTATAATATGCAAATTCAAGTCATGTTCAAATTTAATTCATTTACTTCTTTGTAAACCTCCAAATAGTTCAAATCCAAACTCTTCTTCCATAAAGTATTAACTCTTCTACCACCCATGTTCACTAGTTTCAAATTTATTACAATAAATGCAATTCCTATCCTTTTTATTTTTGTAGGGCATATTCACCTTCACTGGTATTTTCTGCATTGTCAACCTCCATAAGAAATCTTGACACTCCAACATATCTTTGCACCTTTCTATTCTTGCTTTAATTGCACTCTTTTTTTCTTTGTGCAACTATTTCCATGGAAATATATGAAAATAATTTATATAATATTATTATACCATAGATTCCTCTTGCTTACAATCTTGTTTGATTTATTTTTCAAAGTATAATTTTATCTTGAGAATTTTGTATGCTCTCTTTCTTTTAAAACTGAAAAAATTCAAACATTCCATTTTCTATTTCAGTCTTAATATCTATGTTAAGATGGAAACATCCTTGTTTTTTAAACATTCCATTCCTCTATATAAATTTAAAGAAACTGTGTAAACTATCAGGTTTGTCAAACCTAGGTATCCTTTATCTTTGTTGACATACAAAATCCCCTTTCAACTGACTTCAGTCTAGAACTCCAAATAAAAGAAAAAGTTATATTATACACTTTTTCACATATATTAAAGGAATACTGAAAACACTTGCTAAATAAGCAATTCTAAACAGTAAAATTGAATTAAGTATATATTTTTAATGATAATCTAAAGGATTTCCAAAACAGACAAGTACTTGTTATTTTGCCTGATTTTTCTTTCCATATCATCTCTGTATTTTCTTGTTTCTCAAAAGTTATTCTAAGCACTTTTACCTTTGTCATATTAAATTTAATACATTCTAACATACCTTCAAAACCTAATCCTTGACTTTTTCTTTATTTATAGAAAATCTTATTACCTGCATGTCCTCTTGTAAATACTTTATCACAATACTCATTCCTGTCCTAAGTTTTGCAACAAGAATAATATCATATGCATACGTTAAAAAAATTGTCATCCTTATCCCTATATTTGAAATGTAACTCATATTTCCAATTTCATTATTAATGTGTATTGAAATCACATTCATTATTAACACAAACATTACACCATTCACTGGACACCCTTGTCTTATATCTTTTTCAAGCAACATATCTTCACTTAACCAACCTTTTACTAATGCCTTGAATATATTAAACCTATATGCTGTAATGCAAATGTTTCTTATGTTTTCACTTATATTAAATGCTTCAAATAAATCCCACAATATATTATTGTGAACTGAATCAAAAGTTTTACTTAAATCACCTACCATCATTTTTGCTTGAATGTTTCTATGTAATATATCATTTACTACAAAAAAAAAAAATATCTGCTTTTACTGTATTTGTGTTTCTTCCTACTTTATTTTGCTTTTGCGTCACCTTAAAAGTACTCGGTTGTATTTATTACTGCTTGGTGTAACTCATTCTAAGCCTTTTAGTTTAAGCACTTGGGCTTCAGACCAGTTGTTTTACATTAAGAAGGTTTGTGGTCTGCACTCTAGTGGCAGAACAGGTAGCTTACATCCTTCTAAGTTGGGAACTGCTGATTGAGGGCTCAGTGCCTGTTATTCTAAAAGTGTATTAATTCTGGTTTAAGCACTTGGGCTTCAGGCCAGTTATTTTACATTAAGAGGATTCGTGGCCTGCACTCTTGTGGGAGGAGAGGCTGGACTCTGCCCTTCTGAGCCGGGAATTTCTGGTTAAAGGCTTATAGTGCCTGCATATTTGAACTGCTTCTTACTGAAATTGGTACACCTTGTTTGCTGTAGCATAGACTAGATCCAGGCCTGCTGAATCTAGCTTTGTTTGTATAACTTGAACCCTAATCCAGGCATGCTTTAAAGTATTCAATTGTATTTATTACTGCTTGGTAGTAACTTGATTAAAGTGTAGCTACCATTCTAAGTCTGTTGGATTAAGCACTTGGGCTTCAGACCAGTTGTTTTACATTAGGAAGGTTTGTGGCCTGCACTGTGGTGGCAGGACATGTAGCTTACATCCTTCTAAGTTGAGAACTGCTGATTGAGGGCACATTGTGTTATTCTAAAAGTGTATTAGTTCTGGTTTAAGCACTTGGGCTTCAGGCCAGTTATTTTACATTAAGAAGGTTTGTGGTCTGCACTCTTGTGGGGGGAGAGGCTGGACTCTGCCCTTCTGAGCTGGGAATTTCTGGTTAAAGGCTTATAGTGCCTGCATATTTGAACTGTTTCTTACTGAAATTGGTACACCTAGTTTGCTGTAGCATAGACTAGATCCAGGCCTGCTGAATCTAGCTTTGTTTGTATGCTTGTTGTTTGTTTGCTTGTTATTTCCCTGAAACACTAATTCCACCTGAAATGCGGCTTTTCAGTGTTTCTGTGGATCTCTAGCAATATCCGCATTGCTTACTGTACTTATTTCCTTGTTTCACTTGAAAGAAAGTTACTGTTTGTCATTTTTGCATTTAAGTTACCTGCAACACATTGCATTTAGGTTACCTGGCACTTGCTCACTAAAGCAATTATATAAGTCAGCACTAAAAAATTAAAAGCACTACACCCTCACAAACTCCCCATGAGTACCTTGTTCCCCACTGGCCCTTTTTTTCAATTATAAAGGAATTCACAATACTATTCTAGCATGTCCAAAGGTCAGTTGTCAATCTCCTCTCCGGTCCAGCTGGTGAATCTGGGAATATTGAGGCAATGTTACAACTGCCTCATGTACACAGACAACCCTCTCCTCCTCCCAACAAATTCCAACACATGTGAGAGATGCAACCATATAGCCAAACTGGAGGCTAAGCTCTCTCAACTCAGTACTGGCGTAACCAGTCAGGAGGAGAAGGAAACCACACTCACTATAATTCCAGTCTCACATAGACCTACCACGACAGCAAACCAAACACATAAACACACAAAAACATACTCGGAGGCTCTAAATAAAAATCTGCTTAAGCAGCAGAGACCTCCAAAGCAGACACCCAAGCAACCGCTACCCCAAAACAAAACACGTGCAACACATAGCTCACAAAACCAGTGTGCCGAACAGTCACAGCCCTTAAGGCTAAACAACACACCTGATACACTTGTAATAGGTGACTCTATCGTCAGGCACACTGACGTCCCGCTCACCAGGCTGAACAAGAAGAAGGTCATGGTGAGCTGCCTGTCAGGCGCTAGGATCCGCCACATAACACAAGCACTCAGGTCACTCCAAGGCAAGTACAAATATGACACAGTCATTGTCCATGCTGGTGTGAATGACCTGAGATGTACCTCCCTGGACTACATGAAAAGAGACATAGAGGAGCTCTCTGAGGATGTAGCCCAGGCCAGTATGACCCTGACCTTGAGTAGCATCTTACCCTCACCAAGAATGATGCCACAATATGAAGACAAGATGATCAATTTCAACAATTGGCTTAAGTATTGGTGTCATTCAAAGGGGATCAAATGCCTGTCAGCCTGGGATGACATGCTCGACAAGCCACGATGCTTCGCTAGGGACGGCTTGCACCTGTCACCCCTGGGCTTTCGGATATTGGCAAAGGCTCTTGCTACCCCCATAGTGCCTTTTTTAGGCAAGTCTCAAAAGACAAACCCACCTCCATAGGTATCACAAGGGATAAGAAACTAAGAGTAATGCTACTCAATGCCAGAAGTCTAAACCTCAAGATGCACGCACTCGAAACTCTCCTTAGCATGGAGAACATTGATATCTGTGCAGTAACAGAAATCTGGTTCAAGGCTCCCAAGAGCACCCCAGCATTACCAGGTTATACGTCATACCATGCTTTTCGGCCCCAAAACTTGGACCGAACCACAAAAGGAGGGGGAGTATCAATATTCATCAAAGATACCCACACCTCCAGGTTGGTGGCACAGCATGAAGCATCAGAGACTATCCATGTACAACTAATAGTGGGTAAAACTGCCTTCCAGTTTATAGCCTGCTACAGACCACCCTCCCAAACCCAGGAACCCCACTCGGCCTTCCTGAAAACACAGGAAAATATGAAGGTCTCTCCAAACACCATTATATTGTGCGACTTCAACTACCCAAACATAGACTGGGAGCATTACTCTAGCTCCAACACCCTAGCCCAAAGGTTCCTAGAATTTATAAACTCAAATGCTATGGAACAACTTGTTACCACTCCCACAAGAGGGGAAAGCATACTGGACCTGATCATCACCAACATGGGGACTCTATGCTCCAGACTAGAAGTGTATCCCTCACTGGTAAGATCAGACCATAAACTAATCTCACTGGATATTCACATCCCGACCCCACCCCCTGCCCAGAAAACCAGAAAAACTTCTCTAAAGCAAATTTCACACTCCTCAAAACCGAGGTGGGATCCTTCAAAGCCCCCGGGCTTGTGGAAAATACGGCCCAGACCACAGAATCCTTTATAAACGCATTCTATGAACACCATCAGGAATGCATGGCTCATGCAATCCCAGATAAAACCAAGACCCAATCCTCCAAAGGCAGACGTCCTGTCTGGTGGGCCCCAGCCATAAACAAACTATACAATAGAAGGAGGAAGCTACTACATGACAGAGCAAAATCCCAAAAAGGGAAGGCATCTCTGATGAGTATTAGCAAAAAACTATGGGCATTCATAAAATCGTCTAAGGCCAGCTTCAAGAGAAAAATTGCACAGGACACTAAGGATAATCACAAGGCTTTCTTTAGTTATGTTAGGAACCTGGTGGGAATTCCCAGATATGCTCAGAATTAGTCCAAAATGACAAAAAATACACCGAACCCACAGACATTGCCAACATCCTAGCTGACAGGTTCAGCGCAAACTCCCCCCCCCCCACCAAAAGGGCAAATATCTATCCCAGCAGAGTGCTGCTCCCCTGACATCTCAGATGCTCAGGTAAGAGCCGCCGTCTCCAAAGCAAAAAACACAGCATGAATGGGACCAGATGGTTTCCCGGGCTGCGTCCTACATGAACTCCAAGAAAAGCTAAACCCAAACATAAAACTACTGTTCAATCTCAGCCTTACTACAGGATATGTACCCAAACAGTGGCATACAGCAAAAGTGGTCCCTCTCCACAAAGGTGGTGCCTCAACGGATCCTGAAAACTATCGCCCCATAAGCCTGACTAGCTTGGTCTGCAAAGCTATGGAAAGGATCATCATGGACCTCATAAATAAAGATATTGGGGACCTACAGACACTGGATCCTACCCAGTTCGGCTTTGCTAAGGGCAGATCCTGCCTCTTAAATCTGGTTGATTTCTTTGAAACAGTCACCAAGGCGATTGACGAGGGGAAGGTGGTCCACACAGCCTACCTGGACCTCGCAAAAGCCTTCGATATAATACCCCACTCGAGCATTATAGATAAGCTCACCAGCTTAAATATAAACCCCTATGTCACTAGATGGGTTGCAAAATGGCTCAAGGACAGAACCCACATGGTTAGAATTGCTGGAGCCATGTCAGACTCCAAACCAGTTACAAGTGGCATCCCACAAGGCTCAGTCCTGGGACCTCTCTTGTTCGGTATATATATTTCTCGGAGGTACAGGCCAACATGGAAGGACTGTGGCTAACCAAGTTCACAGATGACTGCAAACTGGGTGCCATAATCGACTCTCCAGCCGACACAAGCATCCTCCAAAAGGGCCTCATAGAAACAGACAACTGGTGCCAGAGCCATGACCTCAAGCTAAATGCCAAAAAGTGTATAGTCATCCCCTTTGGCAAAAACAAAGTGCCCACAAATTACCACATAGGTGGTAATCCATTAAGTACAGAAGAAGTAATTAGGGACCTGGGGACCCAAGTTGATAGCAATCTCTCATTTGACAACCACGTGGCCAAAGTGGTTAGAAAAACATTTTATATAGCCCACCTAATCATGAAGGGATTCACATCTAGATCAGGGGAGGTCATCGTGCCTCTTTACTCATCCCTCATTAGGCCCATAATTGAGTACAATGCCCCTTTTGGGATGTACCTTACCAGACACCGGCAGCAACTGGAAAGACCCTGAAAGTACCTCACCAAGAGGATCAAAGGGCTCAAACAGATGCCCTATGCTGCCCGGTTAAAGAAACTCCAGCTCTACTCAGTGGCATACCCCCTGCTCAGAGGCGATCTGTGCCTGACGTATAAAGCCATGTCCAACCCAGAATTAATGGACATGCTGCACCTCAGAAAATCCAAATCCCATCGACCTACGCGCTCGAGAGACTTGAACCTCAGCACTGAAATAAATAGTACATGCTGGAGGGACTGGTTCATAACCCAGAGGCTCCCTTCACTCTGGAATAAAATCCCAGTCCAGGTTAGGCAGAGTCCCTCATTGACTCTCTTCAAGAGGAATCTTGATGAGTGGATGGGAGATCGTAGGTTTACCCCGGGTATCACTTCTGTGTCACTGTTAGACAGAGGCACAGTATACTAACCTTGAAAAAGGGCATAGCAAAATTAATTTAAAATGGTTGGCGAAAGCCAAACACACTCTGGCTAGGCTTATAAATGCCCTAGGGCAGATAGCCTAGTATGAACCTATGAACCTATGAACCAATTCCATGATTATCAATAAAAAATCCTGAACTCTTCTTCCTTTTATACTACATATATATATATATATATATATATATATATATATATATATATATATATATATAGTTCTAGGTTATAACACCGACAGCACACAACATCGACAACAACATCACCGACACCACATCATCGACAGCTCACAAACACGACACCACACACACTCAACACATCATCACAACAACCAATAAACAAAACAAATTCCCTGACCAAAAACCACACACACAACACAAGCACACCTAAATCCTAACAAACAAACACTAAACCTTACATACACAACTATCCACTACCCTAACGAAACCCTAACCCTAAGGTCCGTCACTATCGCACACTAACCTAACCCGCTCCCTGACCCTAACTCACTTAACCCGCCCCTAACCCAAACAAAGTCACTACTGCACCCTTACCTAACTCGCTCTAACCCTAACTCACTTAACCCGCCCCTAACCCAAAACAGTCACTACTGCACCCTTACCTAACTCGCGCCCTAACCCTAACTCACTTAACCCACCCCTACCCCTACAGGCCGCCAACATCGCACACTTACCTTACTCGCACCCTAACGTCCGTCACTACCGCATACTTACACATCCTTTCCCCATCTCGGTGTTCTCCGTGTCGGTGTTTCATCCGTCGATCTTCTCGTGTTGGTGATTTCGCCGTCGGTCTTCCCATCTGTCGACGTTATAACCTAGACCCATATATATATATATATATATATATATATATATATATATATATATGGATTCACTTTATAATTTCGAAATACTGAAATACCGAATTTCAGTGTTTCGAAATCATGAAGTCAAATGTCCATAATCCCGACAGCACACAATCGCAAAACGCACAATCACGAACACATACAAACCATACACCACACAACACATACATCATCCAACCCACACTGCAGCAAACAAAACACACCCAAACACAAAAACACAAACCTACACTACATGCAAGCCCTGCTGCACCGCCCTTGTGGGAGGCTGTGCCCCCCCACCCCCTACTTATATATACTAACTCCGAGATCGCACAGACACAAAAAGGAAACACACACCCACACATGTCACAGTCCCTCGCACACACACACACAAACATCACACATATACATACATCCACACATTCAAACACACTCAAACTCCCACACAAAACCCTTACAAAACACTCACTTACCTTTAATTGTACCTACATCCATACATGATACACTCCCAACACCGCACACCACATACCGTAAGCCATAACCGCAAATTCAAGATATTCGAATTCTCGATTATGCACTTTCGAGATTTTCAGTTTTTGACTTTATGATTTCGAAATATTGAAATTTGGTATTTCAATATTTTGAAATTATAAAGTGAACCCATATATATATATATAGTGCATATAAAAACTGTACACACCCCTGTTAAAATGCCAGATTTTTGTGATATAAAACATGAGATCACGATAAATCATTTCAAAACTTGTCCCACTTTTAATGTGACCTATAACCTGTACAATTCAATTGAAAAAATAAACAAATCTGTTAGGGAAACAAATTAAAAAAATAAAAAACGTACAATATGCTGGTTGCATAAGTCTGCACACCCTTAAACTAATACTTTGCTATGTGTGCACACCCTTAAACTAATACTTTGTTGAAGCACCTTTTGATTTAATTATGCAGAAATCATCTGTCTAGCCATTCATTTAATAACCTAAATTTTTTTTTTTTATCTAATGTCATATTCTTATACATCCCATATTCTATTCCATCGGACCTGCTGATGATTGTAAATTAACTATTTTAATGCATATTCTAATTCCTCTACCACAATTTTCTTTTCCAGCTCCTTATTATCTTTATATGAAAAGGTACCTACTTTCCATTTCTTATTGATTTTTATTCTTTGTCCTTTAAAGGATGTCTTAATATATTCCTTTAAGATTTCCATAATTTTCTGTTGTGCATTATACCTAATGTCACTTTCATTTCTCTCATAATACTATTGTCTTTAATTATTTAACTCAGATATGGTGAAATTTCCTATTTTTTCTTCTGCAAAAATACATTTGCTCATATAATAGATGTTCTGTTTTTTCCTTATTTAACACAAATAACTCTTGTTCTTTAATAGAAAAAAAGTTTCTCATTTTTTTTCTAAACTGTCAATTGTATCATTACTTAACTTCTTATACTTTATTTTTTCTCCTTTTTTCTTTTTCCACATATTAAATAACTCATTTTATATTTCTATTTAAAACTCAACCATCATTCAGACCAATTCTTTAAAAAATCTCTCATTTCTGAATGATCCTGCCATAACTTCAGTATATCAGCTTTCCGTTTATCATCCCATTTTACCCCATTTATTCTTTTTAAACCCTTTCCTATTCTTATATACTCAGAATTCCCTTTTAGCACAATCCAGATTGCCTGATGATTTGAAAAACCTCTCATCAGAACTCCTTCTTCTACTATTAATAATCCTACTGAAGTAAAAAAATAGAATATTTCAGTTTTTTATCCTGTACTAGTTGTCCAAGTATTTTTCTTCCAGATTCTTAACTGTCCATATTTTATATTATCTCACACTAACTTAACATCATAAGCTTTCTTTTTCTGCTGTCTTAAATTACAGTTAAAATCTAATACTACAGTTATTTCCATATTTATAGCTACATATTGAATAATGTTTCTAAATATCTCTTTTCTCTCTTTTTAGTCACATATATGTAAATTGCAATGTCTGTCTTTTGGCTTTTCCTGGTTAGGGGTTGCCACAGTGGAACTCCGGTCTGCTAATGATTGGCAATAGATTTTTAAGTGCTGGCTTGTTAGTCCTTCCATCTTACATCAAGAATTGTTGTTCTACCAACTATAACAAGAGTAACATCTAGAATTTCTATCATATCTTAAAACAGAATAAGTACACCAGAACAGTCTCTCTCCCTAAATTCCAAGTCACATTTTCCCCACCACACTTCCATTTGATGTCTCTCCCCTTGTGTTAAAAATCTAATAACTTGTAAGATAATAATATCACTTTCCTACTTTTTACACCATTCCAAAATCCCTATTCTTCCTACTAACTTTTTAAAACTATTAACATTTAGTGTAATACTTTACAGGTGATGCTGTCTTATTTCAAACATATTCATCCCTTACCTTTCTTTTTTCTTTCTTACACCCTTCTGTAATTTTTCTTTTTTTCTCCTGCACCTTTTTACCAATAGAGTTTATTTTTTGACTAAATTATATTTCAAATCCTCACCATCACTCAACACTGAGTCTTCTTCTTCACCTTTATCTATATCAAGTCATTCATTCTTCTTTTTTGTACATCTTGCTCTCTGTTTAATGTACTTGTTTTTCTTGTTCAGTTTGCATATCCACTATATCTAGTTCTTTATCCAAAAAACAAAGTCCACTGAAGAAAAACAGTGCCTGAGAAAACAGGTAAGTATCAAAAGTGAAATAAACCATCCATTGAAACATGGCTGATAAACAATAACTTTGGCACAGAAATGGCACAAAAATGGCACTTGAATAGAAAAAATACTACTTTATTGAAATAAGTGCTTTCGAGTTGAGATTAAATGCTTCTTCAGACCATTTCTAATTCTTTCTCTACATGATTACTCTTTTGACTTAGATCTATTAAATTTGGGTGTATATCACAAACTCGAAAGCTGAGAACATCGAAGTTCCAAACCTTGAACTGGAACCCTCGAAACCGGAAAACATTGAAGCGTAAAACGGAGATCGCCATAGAGTGTGGGAAGGGAAGATTTCCCTTTACTGCACTGTAGTGCAATCTCGGAGTTGGTATATTCAAGTAGAGGGGGTGTGGGGGGTGCAGGGGGCTTGCCCCCCTGCATAGAGTGTTTTTTGTGTTGTTTTGGGTGTGTACTGTTTTTTTTCCTCACGTTCGATGTTTTCTGGTTTCGAGGTTTCCACTTCGAGGTTTGGAGCTCTATATTTTTTGCTTTCGATCATGTGATATAAATCCATTAAACTCTGTACTGTTTCTGATTCTATCTCTTTTACTTTTTTCTCGCATCCCCACAAATGACCCTTTTTATTACATTTATAACATTTTAATACACAGTTCCTTATATCATACCTTATCTTTCCTCATAAAAACATTGTCTTTTAACACAATTGTTAATCAAATGGTCAGTTTTCCCCCACAGAAAGCATGCTTTGGGCTGCACCAAATATTTCACCATGCCTTTGTCCCCTGCAACATTTATAATTTTTGAATATGTACAATGCTCTCATTTTCAATTTTCAAAATCACCTTGCAATTCCACGCCTCAGTCCAGAAACCTCTATTATCATATATCCAAATACATCTTTGCATAACTTTAATAAATGTCCTTTTAAAGTCTCTTTCTCGCCTTTAGTCCTAAATTATATATTAATATCTTTCTTTGTCTCAATATAAAAAGTTTTAAATACATATGAATTCTATGGCACAAAGTTTTTCTTTTTCTCATATTCTTCTAAAAACTTTTCCATTTTTGACCAGTCTGAAAAATGTCACAAAATGTATCTTTGTTTATAAGAATAAAGCTCTTACCTCACTTGCTTTAATTCCTAATGTTGTAATTACTTCATCACATACCTTAGATCTGTCCAGTTCAGTATCTTCCTTCTTGATTTGTACAGTAAAAATTTTCTTTTTCTTTATACCTTTCTGAATCTGTGAGCACTATAAGTGCTCAAGTCTCAAGCGCTCAAAAGCCACTGTCTTGAAGCCAGGGCCTCCAGCTCCTTGTAACTCACATAGGTTTCTGCTTGGCCTCAAACTTGAATATGAGTTCAAGTAAGCAGCGATAGGGAAAGAGCATGAGGCAGATTTTAGGATTAGGGAGCAGCAAGGGAATTTTAGATTCAGAGAGTGGGAAGATAGTTTTAGGTTTAGGGAGCAGGAGGGGAGTTTTAGGACTGGGGAGTGATTGGAGAATTTAGGTTTAGGGAGGTGGGTTGGAGTTTTATGATTAGGCAATGATGAGAGACTTTAGGGTTAGTATGGGAGTGAAGGTTTAGAGTAAGGGAGCAAGTACTCAGTTTGGGAACTGGGTGGATGTTTTAGGGTTAGAGTTTAGATTCTGGTAGGGCTATACAGTCTTATAGGGTCATGTGTAAGTAGAGCTACATATGAATGAGAAACTGGGCTTGTGGTACTTCAATCACTTACTTTTTCGAGCAAGTGGCAGTGAGCAGATGTGTTGTGAGCTGCAAGCATGGGAGCATCTGCACTACACCCCTGGAATCTCTGTATTTGTAGGATATCTCATATGTTGCACTTGCATTTTTTATTGTGCTTTTGTTTATAGCCAGATTTAAAAAAAAAATTCTCTTTTATTTGGATATTGTTTACTGTGACCTACTGCACCCTACTCATTTCAGTTTTTCTTTGGCAGCAACCTTAAATACTTCCTTACATTAATTATTTAAATATTCACTACATTCATTCCTTTTGATTGTGTATTCATTTAGTGATATTTATAGCATGTTAAATTATTTGAGCTTCCTGGCTGGGTGACACTTCTTACTAGTATTCTGGGTCAATTTCAATCTGTATAACACATTCTGGAG